>NW_023416324.1:88311777-88565355 GCF_014108235.1 Myotis myotis
ATAAGTCATAGGCCTCAGCTAACGAGAGGGTACACTCAGCACCTTAATAAACGTGTCTTGAGGAAAGACTGAAACGGAGTAACTGCAGCCTTGACAGAGTTTCATTAACATCAATAACCACATTTGTGCCTACCTATACGACTATTACAAAGAAGCAATCAGACCACATTTAGTGAAAATCAATATATACAATGTGCAATGAAGAAAAAGTTTAACATCTTCATTCAAAACTCATAGGTAGGACAGCCCAGAGAGAAATATAGACTCACCTACAGTCTGATTCCAACGGGAGAGCAATAATGGGCAGAATGCCCTCCCTGACTGAGAGAATATATTCGTTATCCCAGACTATCCATTTCTCTGTAGATGACCCTGTGTCTCTCATTGATTGTATAACACCTCAATCCTTGGTGTGCTGGAGCTTCCCTGTGTGCTTCTTTTTATTCAGTCTGCCCAGATCACATGGTACTTCGTGAATCTGTGGATTCCTATCTTTCATCAGTTCTGGAAAATTCTGAGTCATTAGTTCATCAATGAGGGCCTCTTCTCCATTCTTTTTAGTGTGTCCTTCAAGAATGACAATTAGATGAGTATTAGACTTTCTTGTTCTAATTTCCATGTCTCTCTTAACTGCTTTTTTATATCATTGATCTCCTTGTCTCTTGGCTGGGCAGTTTATTTAGGTCTATGGATAAGTTCACCAATTCCTTCTCCAGCTGGAAGGCATGTTTTAAGAGCCATCTATTAGTTTGTCATTTTGGTGACTTTAAAACAAATTCCATTAGCTCCATTTGTTGTTGCTGTGTGGCCACTTGGTCACTGTACTCTTTGTGCATTTCCTATGTAGTTGTCTTACATTTTCTCTTACTTGGTGTCTGCTTCTTAATATGTAAAATCCTTGGGGGAACTTAATCTGCATAATTTCCATCCCATCTCTCTGATGGCTTTCATTTTGGTGGTTTATTTATTTCCTTGTGGGTTTGGAGATTTTAAAGTAATTTTTGATTGAAAATAATCTTGGATGTTTAAATTGGTGTTGCTTTTCTCCCCTCAAAAGATGTTTGCTTTTGTGAGGAACACGACCAACCTGGAACCACTTATGTCCCGTTGAGGACCCTGGCTTAATTCGGGAACCTCTGGAGCAGCTTGCCCACAGGCCTGGACCTGGAGTTGGTCTCATGATCTGCAGTCGTGTTGGTATTTGCACTCACAGAAACCTGGCTTTTATGTTTGTTTGCTCAAGTCGCACGCCCAGGGAAGTCCTCAGAGATGGCCCCGAGTCCCTGACATTCATGCTGTAGACATACTTGCTCCTGTTTATCCTGGATCTAGTCATATGTCAGCAGGAGGGCCTTACAGATGATCTGGTCTACAATCCTTCCAGAATTTGAAGGCTTTATTTTATCATGTGTGTTTAGAAAATAACATTTGGAGCACGTTCCTCTTAACTCCTAAAGATATTATAAAACCCGCCTCATGTTTGAAGAGTTTGCAAACATTTTCATCTGTTTCTCAGAGTAGTCCCAGAAGATAGGTAAAGTAAATATTACCATTCTCATACCAATGGAATTTGAGTCCAAAAGAAGTTAAGGGGCTGTCCTATGCCACTTACTTTTATGAATTCAACTATATTTTTATGCATCAGGCTTTCACAATTCCACACCGAGCTCATTGCTCTCCTTAAGGGATGTGTTTCTCTTACTGCTGGGTAGAGCTCTTCATCCAGATGCCGCTCATGTTTTTGAAGCCACGTGTACAAAATGGAACTCACCACCTCCCCCTTAACTACTTGCCCCTGTAGCTACAACTCCGCCCATCTGGTCACTCCAGACTGGACAATTAATCGCCAACTCCTATTGAATGTACCTTCCAGAACTGCATTGTCCAACACAATAGTCACTAGCCACGTGCAATTATTTAAATGTAAACTGATGAAAAATGAAAGTTCAGTTCCTCAGGCGTACTAGCTACATTTGAAGTATTCAGGAGCCACATATGACTGGTGGGTAATAGATACATCATTTAGACTTCCAT
This sequence comes from Myotis myotis, assembly GCF_014108235.1. Lineage (NCBI taxonomy): Eukaryota > Metazoa > Chordata > Mammalia > Chiroptera > Vespertilionidae > Myotis > Myotis myotis. The sequence goes on from NW_023416324.1 coordinate 88,313,812, forward strand.
CATTAGAGAAAATTCTATTGGATAGCTTCTGTTCTAAAAAATTCTCTAACCCACCCGGTCCTGCCCCTCCATGACCAATGTCCTTGTGCAGAGCCTAGTCCTGCTGCCTCCAGTTTTGCCTCTTGTCCATCCATTCTCCATTCTGCAGCTAGTAGCACGGTTACAAATCTGACCTTGTAACTTGTCTGAGAGCTTCCAATCTTTTTCCCCCAATCGCCTTCCAGCCTCATTCCTCACCTTTCCCCACCTTGAATGATACTCTTGGGAGACATGAAACTGCTGTTTTTCCAACCACACTCCCCAGGACCTCAGGCCTTTGCCTTACTGATATATTCTCCTTGCCCTTTAAAAGGCATTTCCCTCCTTCACCTCCAGGATGAAGCCCGTGTACAGACCCCAGCAGCAGCACTACAGGCCCAGAATACCAATTACAGATGGCTTTGCACTCTGAGTTCAGGATGCAGACCCCAAGCATGTTAAATTTTAAAAAGCAGAGTAAAGAAATTAATCCGCTCAAATGACTTCAATTATACTCAAGCCATATCACAAGGTTATCACATACAAGAAAGATGAAATAAAATTTTAAATTACATCTTTAATTTAGAGAAACAGACCTCTGACTCTCTCTTTTATTCTTTTTTATTAAGGTGAAGTGACATTTACATATTAAAATTAACCATTTTATAGTGAACAATTTAGTGGTATTTAGTACATATACAATATTGTGAAACCACTACCTCTATCTGGTTCTAAAGTACTCCCATTGAAAAGAAAACTGCACACCCATTAAGCAGTATTTCCCCATTCTCTCGTCCCCCCAGGTCCTGGAAACCCACAATCCATCTCTGCGGATTTGCATATTGAGGATATCTCATATGAATGGAATCATACAATCCTTTGTAACTTGTTTTGTTCACTTAGCATGTTTTCAAGGTTCATCATTAGTGCTAGCATGTATCAGTACTTCATATCTATTTATGGCTATGTGATATTCTATTGTATGTACACACCACATTTTGTTTATCCATTCACCCACTGATGAACATTTAGACTGTTTTCACCATTTGGCTGTTATAAATAGTGCTTCTATCAACACGTATGTACATGTATTCAAATGCTTGTTTTCAATTTATCTGAGTATACAAGGTGCGGCAAAAGTTTACACTTGCTCATATGAAAAAAATCTATAAAAATAAAAGCATCATATGCTAATTAGACTGGACATCCTTCCAGACGACCTTCCGGATGAAGCTGGGGCTGTGAGAGAAGCCCGGGTCCCAGGTGCCAGAGGTAAGCTGGTGCCGGCAGCCAGGGGAAGGAAAGCCTACTCTTGCATGAATTTCGTGCATTGGGCCTCTACTAATATAATAATTAATAAATAATAATACAATAATAAAATTTGTTTCACAGTCACAACTGTAAACCTACTTTTGCTCCACCCTGTGTATCTCATTCATTCTCTTTTGTTTTTCCTTGTCTCTCCTCAGCTTCTGATTCCCCAGAGTTACTGTGAGAGAGAATGATAATTATCCATCACAGTTTAATTGCCCTGTCCTAAACACAGGGCGATCAGCTAAGCCCCCTCCTCAAGGCCAGGCTATGCAAGACATCTGAACACAAAGAGGCTGGAGAATGAATGAGTGTTGAACGTGCCCAGGACAGGCTCTGGCACATAGTAGGTTTGCAATAAATGTTTGCTGAATCCGTTTATAAACAAGGCTAACCCAGGGGAATTGCAGAAGAGACCTCCAGAAGGAGAAATCGACAGATGCTGTAGACCAAAAATCAAAAGGGGAAAAGGATACCTCCGAGGTCGACACGGTAGGGAGAGTGACGAGGGAGAATGGAAATCAAGTACTGATGAGAGATAGCTTCTTGCCAGGAGAAATCCTGGGAACGTTGAAAAGAGAGGAACCCTAATCAAATGGCTATTATTCCCTCTTTTGAAAGTCAGGAGTCTAGTAAGCAGGAAAGAGCGCAGGAGCAATAGGCTGGGGATGTGAGGTCATAGGCAGCAACCACTCTTTCAGGCCCGTCAAGTTACTTAACTGTTCGCAGTCTCTTACATCATCTACAGCAGAACCTTTTGAGCTCGGCATGTCAGCATTTTGAAAAACCCTAACTTAACTCTGGTGCTGTGTCACATATAGAAATTTTTTGATACTTGCAACCATAGTAAAACAAAGATTTATATTTTTGATATTTATTTTATATATTTAAATGCCATTTAACAAAGAAATATCAACCAAAAAAATGAGTGCACATGTCACCTCTGACATGCATGTCATAGGTTCGCCATCACTGATCTACAGAGTGGACATGACATCTGAAAACAAAGGTAATATTACTTCATCATGTGTCAGAATGTGATAGCAATAACCATTTATTATGGATTCTGCCTGTGTTTACTGATTTGGTGACCAGCCTCATGTAAAGGCTCTGTGAACACTGCTAGGGCTACGAAGTGCTAGACGATGCATCTTTTTATTCAGAGCATTACTTGCAAGACCACTACCATCAGGGATTTCCTTCATATACACCCTTACCTGCCAATAAATCCTACTGCTTCCATCAAAACTTCTGCAGAGACGCAGAGAGAGCAAGAGCATGAAAAAACCCACAAACTGAAAAATCAGTCCTTAAATAATTGGGGATTGAACTATGTTAGGCAACAGTTTCTCTCGTTGGGTGGCAGCTTAAATAAACACTAAATCCTGCCTTTCTCCACAGTGGTCTTTTGACCATGACAATGGAGCTATTTGGTTTAATGAAACATTCAGGTTCTAAAACTTAAAAGTAACTGACAGGCCAACTCCCTGCTTTGGTTCCCAGCGTTACCGGGGTTTCATATTCCTATCAAGTTACACTGCATCAGATGACCTGTTATTATTTTCGGCACAGAAGTGAGCATGCCAAACACGGGACACGGGGCGAGTCCTTTCTCATGATCTCTGCCAACCTCTCCTCCACGTGATTGGTCCAGGGTGGCCTGACCACTGGGGAGGCAGGGCCAGCATTCATCCCTCCTCAGGGACATCTGCACCTGGCCCTCCCTCCTCAGCTCAGCAGCACACCGGTGGCCACAGAAAAAGAAAATGCAGGTGGTGTTATTGCTGAGGCTGAAACTCCCCTAGAAAATACACCCCATCAGAGCAGGACATTTTGTCTTGTTTCCTTATGCGCCACAAGTGCCTAAAACAGTGCCTGACGCGAAGTGGTGCCCAGGATTTGTTTGCTGAATGCCTAAGTGATGGGGCCACACTTCTCAAGCAGTGGCGGGCCTGGCCTGGCCTCAGCAAAGGACAGACACGTGACCCTTTCTTGGGCAAACTGAGACCTGCAGTTCTAAACCAAGAAGTGATCACAGCTGCGGAGGCGTGGGCAGGAGCCCCGCAGTTCAAGAGACTGGACACCGCCACCGCGGGAGGCACGACCTCTCCACAGCACAGCCCTGGGCCATGAACACACAAACATAGGAAAGGGCCATTCCTTTCCTTTAATAGGCAAAACTTGGATCCCCACATCCTTGCAAAAACACAACAAAATGCTTCTCTCTGGACTGTTCTTAGACAATATCTTTCCTTTTCTGGGGCAACAAGCCCTCGTGGTCTCTTTTGAGCAATGACTCTACTAGTATATTTAGCCCTGCCTGGTTCGAAGTGTTTGCAGGCAGTGCTTCCGAAGTTAACAGCACTCATCGAGAGTAAGCATTTGCGTGTATGAATTGAAAAGCAAAAAAGAATAACAGCAAACACCCAAAACCCAACAAAAAGCTTATAAGAATGGGAAACATACTGCCTTAGAACTCCCATCTCCTGCTCCTATTATTAAAAAAATAAACAAATCACGTAACTTCTGAGTTAACTGAATAATCTCAGGTGAACAACATAATTCCTTGGGCAGTTTTATTCATAAGACTGAAATTGACTCCAACCCATCAAAGTGCTTTGGGGTGCTCTTATGTCTGGATGATGACGACGGGCAGCATAAAGTGAGAAAGACAGAACTAAGCTGGGAAACAGTCAAGTGTGACAGATTTGTGGCATGCACTTACTTGTATTTCTCATTTGGTTCTGATTTACTAATTAACAAATGGGGCAAGAAAAACACATTTGGGTTGAGTTGGAACCTTATGCTCTCACAACTCATCTCCACTTCCTGGAGCCTTCAGTGAAGTAATAATTTGGATTTGTCTCTCTGCAGTAATTTCCATGTCTAACATGGCCTTGTCATTTCAGTGCAGGATGGAGTGCAGGAGAAACCAGGCTGGGGAAGAGAGCTCTCATCCAAGTCTACTGAGGGAGGGCAGGGGGAGGCAAAGGAGCAACGAAGTGACCAGCCAAAGGTTTCTCAGTTACTCTCTCCCTCTTCTAATTCAAAACATTAGACTTTATTATTGGTGCAGCACCAGAGAACACATTCTTTGCTCTGGTGATTCACTTCATTTTCCTGAGAACACAATGGAGAGAGTATCTCAGTGTAAAGTTACTGATTTGCCTCTAGATTCAGTCCAAGCTAAACTGCTCACTTCACATTTTGTTTTCCCTGAAGCGCAGCAGGTCCACATGGTGGGTGAGTCCACAGGGCGGGTGGCTCTCCCTGCCAAGTCACAAGATCTTGGTTCTTTCAGGATCTCAAATCACAGATGGATGAGGCCAGCAAACAGGCTTGGCAAAAACGGGCTTGGGAAAGAAGCGAGGAGAGCCGTGCAGTGGGTGGGAAATCGCCAAGGACATTTGCCCTTGGTTTTCAGATTCACACAGGACTGTGATTTATTTGGACCAACATTTCAGCCTCTTTAGGGCACTGAAATGAACAAAAGTCATGTTTCACAGAACAAAAAGGGACAGGTGAGAGGAAATAAGTGGAAAGGGGCTGCCTGAGGATCCCACATAAGTCAGGATGACAAGTGTAGTTCCCTCTTAATGGGCAATTGTCCTAACTCTCTGTCCTCTCCACACAGGTGGCTGTGTAGCCCGTGCACGGGTGGTACAGTCGTACACCTACCTTGGATCTTCCAGGCTTTCCCTGGACTTCTTTCTTCCTGTCTGGTATTGGCAATAATCAGTCAAACCGAGTCAAAAACAGAGTAGGACTGAGAAAAATCAGGGATAATTATTTAAACTACCTTTGATCACTAGTGCCTTCCCCACAAAACCTTCCACCAAAGCAATTAGCAATCAGTGCAGTTAATGGACTGAATTTTAATCTTTCACTTTTTAGAGCCTTCAAATGCCTAGAAGTTGGCAGTAAGGAGCCCAGTGCAAAATAAACCATGAATGAAATAATAAGCCCTCAGATAATTCAAACCCCAGGCTGACAAAAGGCATTTGCATAGGCCCCTCCAGATGTGGGACCCTTCCAGCCTCCTGAACTTGGCTGCATCCTGAGGATTAGAAAGCCACCTGGGAGATACATGGGCCACATGGGAGAGTAAGACCAAGAGACAATGAATGTGAACGCTACCACAGGAAGGATTTGACTCCGCTGGAAGTGACCTGCCGCAAAACAGAAAAAGAAACTGTAGCCTTACAGACCTTGTAAACCAAGAAGGAAGTCCAGGCAACTGGACTTGGAAATAGAGAGATACCAACATATAATAATACAGCACAGCCACTACCAACCGGCCCCAAACCTCCCCGAATAGTCCAGAAGGATCCAGGATACCTGAGTCCACCCCCATCTCTGAGCTCCTCCTCAGTCCTGTCCCAACTAGAGAGCCTCGCGACTGTGACCAGGCAGAGCCAAGATGGGATGGGAAGTATGAACCGTCCCTGCAGAATGTCAGAGCTACGTAAGAGCTAGTTAGGGACCCTGCCTCAAACAAAATGCTGATAGGGAAGAAAGAGGAGACTGGAGAACGTTGTCTGGGATAGGTGGCCACTGGATTATGGTAGACAGAGTCTGTGATATCCACGTGGTTAGAAGCAGAGACTTTGTCTCTTAAAACCACTAAAGTTTTAAAAGTTATCAGTTAGCACATATGGCCAGATTTTATCATGACCTGACAATGTCAACAAAGGCCAGTAAAAGAATCTAGAAGGCAGGACTGTGGGTTGAAGGTGCACATTTCCAATGGTGCAACGAAGGTGTGGATCCCAAGACCAAATGCCTGGGATTCACTGGAAGATTCTCCTGCATGTCCCAGCTCCATCCACAAGGAGCTAATGGTGTCACATAGGTAAGCACCTCCATTTTTCACCTTTTCCCACCTCAGTTTAATGATTTTAGAGAAAGAGAGAGAAACATTGATCCATTTCCTCCTGTATGCACCCCAAATAGGGGTAGAACACCCAACCTGGGTATGTGCCCTGACTGGGAATTGAACCCTCAACCTTCTGGTGTATAGGATGATGCTCCAACCAACAGAGCCACCCTGCCAGGGCCCATTTCAGTTTTTTTATTGGAAAAGTACTGGAAATACCAACACATCCCACCTGAAAGTAAGGGGTGATGCTAGTCACCAGTACTGACAACAGAATTGAAATATACATGTTTCAAAAGAGGCCAACACCCAATACTCACCTGAGAAAAATCACTAAATTCGACAAATACTTACTAAACATCTATTATCTACAAGGCATGCTAATAAACCTTTGGGATTATCAGGTCACCTTCTATATAGCTCCCATTTACACATGAAATAATTTTAAAGGTCATTAATAGGTTTTTAAAGATATACACTACATAGGATCTTGCTGATTAATTGGATATTCAGTGAAGGCTTCTCACACCCACTCCACATCCTTGAAATAAATTGAAAGATTGCACAACAATAACTTCCTAACTTCCTTCCTCTGTTGTTTACCAATAAGAAAGGATCAATAAATGCCCACAGTCAGTTAAATGTCTACAGGTTTGACAGAGGGGAGAGGAGTCTGCAGCAGTGGCATCACTGCTTAGAAGGCTCGCAGGGCCACAGGGAGAAGGCACCTCCTATTCCCTGACTCTCGCTCAAAAGTGATGTGCAAAGAGCACCAGGAGTTCTATCCAGTCAGGCAGTCAGTCACGGCCTTTAGCTGACAGCATCGTTATTATATCATATCTTGAATTCTTCCTCTGAGCTTAGAGTCACACCTGCCTCCAGGATACCAGCAAACCCTGCCTGCTCCATCATCGATGACCAGCAGACTCCATGTGCTCGCCACCTCCACAGCCACCATCTGTTATCTGAACTACTGCAGTGGCCGCCTGATTGGTCTTTCCAACCCCACTTTGCTCCTACAGCCTGTTCTCTCCACAGTGGCCACAATGATCCTGACAAATGTAAGCCAGATGATGTCATCCCCAGTATATGACTCTCTCATGCCCTATCTCTCAGAGCAGAAACCTTTCCAGAACGTAACTCAGAATCTGTAGGGTGGTTACCTGAAGCCCTGACTTATTCCCTGGCTTGCTCTCTACCCTCCCTTCATGCCATTGAATAAGTTTTCAGTAGGGCGATCCTGTGAACCCCACAAGCGCCGTCGCCACAGGAACTGTGCACCTGCTGCTTCCCCAGCAGAGGCGGCCTGACCCCGACAGCCATGCAGCTCCCTCTCTCCCTTCTCATAGCTGCCTGCTCATCAAAGGCCTCCCTCAGAGAAGCCTTCCCTGACTACCGGGCTAGCAGCACAGCTGCTCACTTTCTGTCCCCTTAAAATGCATTTCATTGATCGCTGCATTTGTCACCACCTGACGTTATACTGACTATTAATTTTTTATCAGCCCCCTTCACTAGAATGCATGTTCATCAGGGCAAGACATTTGTCTTGTGCATTTTTATATCCCATGTACCCAGAGCTGTGCATGACACATGGTGGATGGGCAATACTTCTTTTGAATGAATGAGTAACCTCCTAGATTTTACTTTCTTCATTGGCTATATGGAGGTAATGAAAACTCCTCTGCCTCCTAGAGCAATTCAGTGCTTGCGTGAGATGAGAGATGGGACGCATTTTGAAAGGTATAAAGTGCAATATTCTGTAAGTGAGAGAAAGGTATTATGATTTTCTTTTTGCCCACCTGCCTTGGAACAAAGCAGAGTCAGTAACTCAGTCAGCATCACCTCCTTCAATGAGCTGCAGATAGTCAGTGACTACGTTATGGTGGTGCCTGAAACTTATTTTTTTTCTGTGGAAAACGAAAATTGGGGAGAATATAAGGTAAAATGACATAAGGTACTAAATGTCTTAGAGAAGTTGAGCCTTTCTGCTGTAATATGCAAATTCCTTATTGAGAAACTTAAAAATGAGTCAAGGCCAGAAAGAAGGAGGAGGCAAACAGCACCATCGATCCACTGTGTGCGGAGGCCCCGGGGGTTCCAGAACCCGGAGGAACCGTGGCTGCAGACTCCGGCACATCAGAGACCTTCTGAATGCTGGCTCGGATGACTCGGGAGCTCAGCTTCTGAAAGTCACACCACAACTCTGGTGTCCCATTTTGCTTCATTTTGCACAGCTGTTCCCAGAGGAGTGGTAACAGGAGGGAGAATCTAAAAGTTGGTGAGAAAGGAGTGCACAGGGGTTGGCAGCGCAGGAGGAAGAGGGAGGGGAACCCCATGACCTCAGAATGAGATGGGCCTGAGGGATGGGAGGAGGGTGTTTCCACACGCTCCCAGGATGGAAATAAACCCCACAGAAATAGGTCAGCACACAGCGGGGGGCCTCAGGCTGTGACCTGGTGCGAAAAGAGGTGTGGTCCTGGGCTCCAGGTGTTGGAGGTAGCAGGCGGAGAAGAAAAGCTTCCTGGTCCTGCACTGCACAAGGCAGACAGAGGGAAAGCGCCCCTGTTCTGCAGACTGCCCCCCTGTCAAATGCCAGGACCCCTAAAGAGTCCTTTCCACAGTCAGGCCCTGGTTGCATAGGGTCTAGAGCAGGGGTGGGCAAACTTTTTGACTCGAGGGCCACAATGGGTTCTTAAACTGGACCGGAGGGCCGGAACAAAAGCATGGATGGAGTGTTTGTGTGAACTAATATAAATTCAAAGTAAACATCATTACATAAAAGGGTACGGTCTTTTTTTTTTTTTTAGTTTTATTCACTTCAAACAGGCTGGATCCGGCCCGCGGGCCGTAGTTTGCCCACAGCTGGTCTAGAGAGTGTGCAGTTGAAATCCATAACCTTAAACCCTTTGTTAGGTTAAACCTCATTCCCTGCAACTCTTCCTCTTCACATTCCAAACAGCCAAAGCCCCCTTACAGATCCCTCTTTACTGTGCCTCATGTAGCACATTCTCAGAAAGTAGAGAATAGCCTGTTTAAATAAGAATATATTAAACACTGATTGTGCCAGATAGTTTGCAATGTGTTTAAGATAGTTTACATACTATCTTACTCAGTCTTCATAATACCCACATGGGTAGTCACCGTTATTGTAGCCATTGCATGTGTGGGAAACAGGCTCTCAAAGAGGAACGTAGCCTGCTCAAGGTCATGCGATTGATCGGGTCAGATTTGGGACTTGACTGCAAAACCCACACAGTAACCATTGCCATAGTGCCTGCAGGCAGCCATGGAAAGGTTCTGGGAGCACACCGATGGCAGAAGAGCTGTGATGAGCACAATGCAAGAACCCTAGGCTCAACCTTGAGTTCTTCCACCCGGCTAGAAATCGGCCCTCTGCTGGGGCTGGGGTGGTCCGAGTCCCAAACCTCACAGATCCTGGCTCCAACGGGCAGATGTGGATGGAGGAGCAAGGCAGAGACTTCTGGAAAGCCTGGGTGTCCTGTTTAGCTCAAGAAGGCAGAGGTTTCCCTGAAATTAAGGAACCTCTGGAGCAACATCCCACAACAGGTAGGATACTGTTCAATGGGACAAAGGTCCTGGGGAAAATTAAAGATAAAGAAAGAGCAAATTAGCCCGGCTGCAATGGCTCAGTTGTTGAGCATCGACCTATGAACCAGGAGCTCATGGTTGGATTCCCGGTCAGGGCACATGCCTGGGTGGCAGGCTTCATCCCCAGTGGTATGGGACGTGCAGGAGGCAGTCAATCAATGATTCTCTCTCAACATTGATATTTCTATCTCTCTCTCCCTCTCCTTTCTTCTATGAAATCAATAAAAAGGTATTTAAAAAATTTTAAAGTACAACACTTAAGTGGACCACAAATGTCCCCAATTTCACCAACTCTTAACTAATTTCTCAAAGAAGGTGTTAAAATGCTCTCAGATAACTAGAAACATGGTTGGTATGCCTCTTTCCATCTAATAAACATATTGTTCTCTGTAGTCCAATTAATGGTAACTTTGCTACTGAAAAAACAAACAAACATGCAGTTTCTGTTTCTGGTTGAAAATCACAGAATTACCTCAACTCCAGCTGGAAGATGGAAAAACAACATTTAGGATTGAAAGACTGTCTTCATTTGTATGCTGAGTTTTGGAAGAATATTATAATTATAAGAAAATAAAAAGGGTTCCTGGAACAGATCCTAATTCATTCCCATGATGGGCTCATTCTGATCTTGTAACATTGCTGAGACCTTCTCCATAGAGCCAAGGCCAGGGGTGGGCAAACTTTTTGACTCGAGGGCCACAATGGGTTCTTAAACTGGACCGGAGGGCCGGAACAAAAGCATGGATGTTTGTGTGAACTAATATAAATTCAAAGTAAACATCATTACATAAAAGGGTACAGTCTTTTTTTTTTTTTTTAGTTTTATTCATTTCAAACGAGCCGGATCCGGCCCGTGGGCCGTAGTTTGTCCACGGCTGGCCTAGGCCCTACACCCCTATCTCTTTCTTCCTTTCTCTCTCCTACTTTCCCCTTTTCACTTCTCCCTCTGCCTAATTATTCGTTTAAGTTTGCCAACTTCAAATGTAAAGAACAGCTAAATCTAAAGATCTGATGTAAAAACTACTATTGTTAGGCATGCAATCACTAAAACATTAGCATATGTTAAAGATGAATCTTTTTTGTTGTTTAGAGAGAGGGACAAAGGGAAGGGGAAGAGAGAGAGGGGACATTAATGTGAGAGAGAAACATCGACTGGTTGCCTCTAGTACATGCCCCAACCAGGAATAGAACCCTCAACTTTTCTGTGCACAGGATGGTGCTCCAACGGAGCCACACCTGCCAAGGCAAGATGAATCTTTAAATAAGATGTACAGTGACCATTCATATTGGTTTTCACAAGACTAAAGGATTTTCCAGGGCACAGAGAAAAACTGGATAGTCCCAGACAAACTAGGACAAGTTGAACGCCCTACTGCCATACAGTATCTAGTTCAATGAAACCTTGGACTCTAGAAGATGCCAGATTTGAGATCAGACATGTACACAAGTGTATGTCTGCACACACACTAGTCACACATAGTCACTGGTACTCACACACACACACACACACACACACACACACACACACAGAATTACATATACACAAGCCTACATATGGTCTTGGTCACAGCTGGTCCCATTCTTTCCCTTATTTTCCTCTGCAGCCAATTCTCACAATTCACCTTGTCATCATGTTGCTCCCTCTAATTATGCGCGTTCTTATGTCTTTCATCTGGTTGGACATGGACAAGGAACATCCCTCTCTGAAATCTGAGAAGACCAGCTTGTCAATTTCATGTTTTTAGAAAATGCAATCATCAGCTCATTAAGAGGTTCTCCTCCCCCAGATCGTGGTGGCCTTTCCCCTTTTTATGATATTCACACATCTACAAATGACCCCTGACCCAGCAGACCCTGGCCATTGTATGTGCCGAGGTCCTGAAGGTCACGAGCAGCTGCATTCTGTTCACTATGGGGACCCACGATGTGGAGCAGGGCTCTGGGACCCCAAGCCCTGATGAGGTACCCTCCAGGGGCCCAGCCCAGCCAGCAAGAGCACTTCCCTGCTGGCTGGCAGCAATTAGGGTGTAATCGTACACAGTTTGTCTATGAATGGAAACCTCTTCAAGCACCAGTGACAGTACAGAACTCTCTCCAGTGTGTATGTTGACAATGAGCAACTGACATAAAGATGTCAGTTATTGCCTCCAGCTGCAAGCAAGTTGGGGAAAATTACAATTACAAGTGCGGAAATATTCCACAAGTGGTGGTACTGAGTTAAGTAACAGGGCTCTACAGGGAGTATTATAGATTCCAAAATCTCTTCTGTTTCTTTCCCAAATGCCCGTCAGTCAAATATAAACTGTCCCGAAAGCATAAAGTGAACACAGTGCTGTCACTCTTGACTTACGTGAAGAGGAAGCGTGTAGGAACACTATTTTATTCTGTGGCAGTGAGATTATGGAACCCAGAAGCTGCCCTGGCTCTAAGTTGTATGCATTTGCTTAATTTTGATCTACTCCAATTCTTTGTGCGTTGGAAATTCTGAGAAAAAACCAGCAGAACGAAAACAGTCTAAGCCATAGATTTGGTCTATTTAATGCTTTTCATAAATTTTTCAAGGAAACAGTCCAGTTATCAATGTGTGAAAAACACACACGAAAGAAACCAAACACCAATGTGCGGGCATGGAGACATGACCTAAATGCATCGCCTGCTGCCCACAACAGGCGGGGACTAGCTGGCTGAGTAACGCGAGGCAGGCGCTGGACACTCTGGACCTGATTTCCTCACTTCGCGATGGGAGGTGGCTGGACGAGATGATTCCCAAAGCCCATGCACCCCAACGCTGCATTCCTGTCATTACAGGAGGTGTTTGGGATAATCTGATATTCTAGTCAGCTGAAGGTTACAGAAATTTTAAAAACACTTCTAATTCGGCTTTAAAGCATGAGGCAGCTTCCTGCCTTAATAAATATACTACAACACATCATTCCTAAAGGCCCAGGCGCCTGCAGGCTGCCAACACTGGAGGCCACTGAGAAAGGCAGGTGAGGAGGAAACAATGTCTTCCAGCTGAAAGAAACCTGAAGACAGGCGGACCTGAGGATCAAAGCAGGTGCCTAGCTCCCTTTTCTTACCAGAAAAAAAAGGGTAAGAATCAAATTAGCTCACTGACATATCCAGAAGCACTTTACAAAGTTCAAAGGCCAGGCCTTATTTTCAAACTAGAGGAAGACCCTGGCCAAGGACTATCTAAATGTTTTCTCCAGAGTGAGAGTTGGTTTCTCCAGAGTGGACATGGTGGTGGGGAGGGGGCGGGAGAGGGGGGGCGGCTAAATCTTGGATTGCCTTTGTTTTTGAGGTTGTCTTTTTCTGCTCTAAGAACAGTTCAGAATAATAGACAATCCTGATTAACGGAAGGATCTGATTTGAGTAATTGAAGCATTGCCAAAATAAAAAGGCCAATCAGCTAATAACCGGTATTCGACATATTGGAGCAATAACTTTGTGCTTATATAGCACTCTATAGCATTTTCCCTTAATGTTATGGTGAATTTTCTTTTTTAACTAAATCTATAACCCCTGTAGTAAAACCTGGTACTGCCCTGACCGGTTTGGCTCAGTGGATAGAGCATCGGCCTGTGGACTGAAAGGTCCCAGGTTCGATTCCAGTCAAGGGCATGTACCTTGGTTGCGGGCACATCCCCAGTAGGGGGTATGCAGGAGGCAGCTGATCGATGTTTCTCTCTCATCGATATTTCTAACTCTCTATCCCTCTCCCTTCCTCTCTGTAAAAAATCAATAAACTAGCCCTAACCAATTTGGCTCAGTGGATAGAGCGTCGGCCTGCGGATCAAGGGTCCCAGGTTCGATTCCGGTCAAGGGCATGTACCTTGGTTGCGGGCACACCCCCGGTGGGGAGTGCGAAGGAGGCAGCTCATCGATGTTTCTCTCTCATCGATGTTTCTGGTTCTCTATCCCTCTCCCTTCTTCTCTGTAAAAAATCAATAAAATATATATTTTTTTAAAAAATCAATAAACTATATAAAAAAACACACAAAAAACCTGGTACTAATGGAAAAAGTAAAACCAAAAACCACCACCACCGAAACAGATGAACTATAACTGATGTGCTAATGCTCTGTAATGGAGTTGAGTTAGTCCTCCTGGTTTAATTAGTCTAAAACAAGGGTCAGCACGAACAGAAAACCTAATCATGGATGGGACTTTAACCTAGACATCCCACTGAGAAAGATGCTCTCACACTTTGCTTTAACCTCATCTCTTCCCCCCACCCCCAACCCAACTTATCATGGCTGAATGTATTAACACTTTCCTAATTATGAATTTTACTTTGGGCTAGAATCCAAAGTCATACCAGTAGAAAAGCACATGCTTAGACAGATCTGGGTTTAAATTAAGCTCTATCACTTACCAATTAGTGTGCTGTCTAAGAACCATTTCACCTCTGAGTTGCTTACTTGCCCTTAAGATGGGGAAACATCTATTCTTTGGGTTGTTGAGAGGACCCAGGCATTGCAGAAATGGAAACTTCATTCTCCTTCCCCAACTCTTCTACTTATTTCTCTCATTTCCTACTCTTTCTTCTTCCTTTCTCAATATATTTGTCAGGAAAACATACACACAAGCCTTCCTAGCTATTTTCCATCCTACTAATGGATGGCTTTGCATCCTAGAGGGCAGGACTTCCTTAGGGCCTCACTGTGGGAGATATTCTAACGTAGAAGCATAGCCCCATCCTGAAGTGCCACAGGGCAGACTGTAACCATTTGCCCGCAAGCACAGCTTAAACCATATCAATACACAAATGATTTGTAAAATAGCCCTGCCAAGTACTTGGTTTCAGCCAGAACTATTATTTCTGTACTACTGTGTTCTATTTCCTCTTGTTCTATTTTTGTATTAGGAAGTCCAGCAAGTGGAGACAAAGGAAACTGTTAATACTAAGCACATCTCTGGCGATTAATTGTAACAGGAATGAAGTAAGCCATTTTCCTCCATTCTTAAAGGCCCTATTATAGTGTGTAATCTCTATTTTTAAAATTTTAATGTTAATCTATGATTCAACTATATGACTCTTCCATGATCATTTAAAACTTTAAAGTGTTTTTATTATAATGTATTTTTAACCAAGACATTGGCCTTGCTATTGCTACCATTAACTTTTAACAGCCAAAGTAATAATAGCTACTATTTACTGAACATTTATTATGTGCCAAGCAGTGAGTGGTTCTTTACAGAACACTAATTCATTTTTTGCAATGCCCAATATTACCCAAATTTACTGATGAGAAACATGCCCTATTATCAGTGTCAAAGCCAGGATTGAAGCCCAGCAAGTGCTCTTAACCCCTCTGCTATTCTGCATGCAGACAGGTAGCTGCCATTTACCCCAAATATCCCCCCATTCCTCAGTGTTTTGGTGCCACAGCACCTGGTGGACACCTGCTTCCAGGAAGTGTTCTGAGTAAAGGCTCTAATTGCTTGACAAGAGGAAACCAAGACTGATACCTTGATTAAACCCCAGGAGTTCTTGGGCTTATAGGGAGGGATAGAACCCCAGAATGGGAAGAACCATCTTGCAACAGGTGGCTTAGGAGCTTGGCATCACATACTTTAAATATTTTCTTTAAATTTTTGATAAGCTCATTATAAACCCAAAACAGGCTAACAGAGACTAGTTATTGCCAGTTGAAGAAGCCAAGGTACTAAGAGATCAAGCCACATTCTCTCTTTAAGGACAGACTGGGCCTCCTGACCCTCAGACCTCTTCCTTTCTCCTCCCGTGGCCCGAAGAAAAAGTGAGATAGTGTGTGAGGAAGAGAAAGGTAAAGAGAGAGACCCTGTGATTGCTAGTGAAGAATTCAGATATGGTGAAAAGGGATAAGGTTAAGAGGATATGTGTACTTTATGTGAAACAATAAAAAAATACTGAAATAAAATTAAAGTCAGAAGCCAGTGAACAACAGAAAGACAGAAATGGGGGGGGGGGCGTGTGTGGAATAAATGCTACCTTAAGGATGAAAAAAAGTTAAGGTTTTGACATTTGGCTGTGGTAGGAAAATTCCTAAAATGATCCCTACAATTTCTCACCCTAATCCCTAGGACTATAAGTAGGACGAGCTATCATGCCCTGATTATGCTATATTACATGGTAAAGGGGATTCTGCAGATGTCATTAAGGTTACTAATCAGTTGACTTTAAGTTAATCAAGGGGGAGATTATCCGTTTGGGCCTGATCCAGGCCTAGGAGCCCTTCAAAAGCAGAGTTTTCTCTGGCTGTCAGAAAAGGAAATAAATGAGATTCCAGGCAGGAGATGCCATTGCTGGCTGTGAAGATGGAGAGGAACCTCCTGTGAGGAATGTAGATAGCTTCTAGAATACCTTGACTTTTGCCTCCTCGTGAGACCCTGAGCCAAGCCCCCCACACTTCTGATCTAAAGAACAGTGAGCTAACAAATGGACATTGGTTTAAGCCAGTGGTTCTCAGCCTTGGCTGCACATGAGAACCACCTGGGAATCTTTTTAAAATCCTGATTTCTGGGCCTCATCCTCCGGAAATTCTGTTTCTTTGTTACTAATGTTGTGGCCTAAGCCCATAACAAAGAAACAGAATTTCCGGAGGATGAGGCCCAGAAATCAGGATTTTAAAAAGATTCCCAGGTGATTCTAATGTTCAGCCAAGGTTGAGAACCACTGGTTTAAGCCCTTAAGTTTATGATAATTTGGTATGTAGCACTAAAAAAAATGAATACACTGGCTGACCTGGATTCAAATCTTAGCTTTTTCCTGTCATCAATTTGCGATCTTGGGCAAGTGACTTAAACTCTTTGTCTCCCCGCCTGTAAATGGAGATAACGCACCCCAGGAAGTCAGTGGGAGGACTGAATTAGCTGTGCTGGTCCTGGCACCTGTGTTGGTCCTGGCACCTGGAAACTACCTGTTGCTTGCCAGGAAGAATCAAAATAACTGGAGTCCCCTAGCTGGCCACCAGGTGGTGCCACCAAACAAGAACAGCTGGGTTTTCATTCTGAATCCCTGGGTGGAGTAGAGAAAAGGAAGCAACAGAGGGGCAGCAGGAGTGGAGTCATTGTCTAGCTGGCTGTTTATACAGCCACTGTTTATAACCCAGGTGTTCGGAATCAAGGGAACTCCAAAGACAAATCACAGAGAGACGCGATGGAATATCTGTAGGTGCTTTAAAATATATTTTTACGTAATGATTTACTTAAAACCCATGAGGTAGTTTATATAATCAAACCATACCGCAGAATAAAAAGAAGTAAGGAAACTGGGTTAGAGAAAAGAAAACAAACCAGGGATATACAAACTGTATGGCATTAATGTCTGGCCACGCTAAGGATGATTTCTGACCTTCCCAGCAATCACAGAAAGCGAGGCGGCATAGCCGGTGACGCCACTCACTGGAAACAGTTGGTCAGCAGAAGCCCCCGGAGGGAACCCCCAGGCAGGTCCTCACAAGTGGGACCCCAGGTCACATTGTGAAAAACGAGTTGTTAGAAACACACCGCAGACATTTCCATTTCTTTCTCCATGTATTTCCCATCTTTTGCATATTTTAAATCCAATTTTAGTCTTTTTCTTCATGATGTGCACAGGTTCGTGAAGAATAGCTTTTTGTCATATTTGTTGTCTATCATGTTTGCACCAATAACGCCACAGGGTCAACATCGTGAATGCATTTGTTTATATTTGTTTAATTTTGTTTATATTTTCACATAAATGAGTTTAAAATGTTTATGTCTAATATATAGGCATATATTTCCTTGCATATATGCGTAAAGAATATATACATGTACCATATGTTATACAATTATCTATTACCTTATGGCTAGAATGCATTTTTCCATCTAGTGACCAGTTAAATAATCACCTATATTTTCTTCTAGTCGGTAATGGCTTAATTTTGTAAGTTTATCTGTTGCCTAAATAGTACTGATTTTTAAACTGCACCTGAGGTTCAGGCCATTGTTCATAGAAACTGGGATGAATAGTGTTCTTTAAGCAAATGAAAGGAAACTTTTTCCTAGACTGAAAGTTTAAGATGGATACTTGCTGTCCGGAATGAATTCACTATCTGTCCTGAGAACAAGCAAACAGATTCAGTTATTTTCTTTCCCTAAAGTCCTTCCATTTTCTCAATCCAATTACAACACAGCTCTATCAAAGTCTGTAGAATGTACCAAGCCTTGATCTAACTCAACCCTAACCCAAAACAACTAAATCCATGTTGAATTTGGAATGGCCGTCCTTGGTTCGCGCCCTCCCCTACCCCACACCCTGCCCTGTTTTCCCCGCTGGAGCACCTGCCTGTGTTGACACAGGCTCAGATCAGAGGCACTACCCTGATCTTTTCGAGCCATTTGCAAAGCAGAAAGTGTTATGTGTACATTTTTCACTTAGTTCAGAATCCCAATTTAAAAACAAAAACATAAATATTTTCAACACCGGAGGCTTTGCCAAGAGAAAGAGGTGCTTCCATTTCAGAGGTTGCCCGTAGTGTCTCAGGTCTGCGAGAGTTGAGCGGGAAAAGTGACACTGAGGGAACAGAGAACCCGCGTGAAGTTAATAAAAGGGGAAACGATGTTGGTGAGATAATGATGAGGCCTGGAATCAATTAGGGCAAATTCTATCCGTGTTCCACGTGCAAAACTCCTCCTATTACAGTCAAATGAAATAGCAGAGAAGACTAGGACCTGAACGGCGACCGGATTTCAGAACACAGAGTGCTTTACAAACACAGTCTCCCTCATCAGTGGCTGCAGTTAGACGGTGGGTCGGAAACTGCCAGCTGAGAAGCTTCTCTCAAGGGGGCACAGGTTGGCCCCGACAGGGCGCCCATCCCTATGGCAACTAGTTACCAGGCCAACAGTTGTCCTATAGATCAGACCTTCCTCCCAAATATTCCCTTCCCACTTCTCTCTCACTATTGCTTTCTTCCTCCTGTCAGTTTACCCCTCAAGCAAACGTTTCCCCCTCCATGACCTGCCACATACCCTGCTTTGGCCCCTGTGGGTCTCCATACCCCCGGGATGCTTGCTTCTGGAACTCAACCCTCAAGACCCTCAGTGTGCGCCCCTACAGGAGGGCGGGGGGCTGAGCACCTAGGAGGGGATGTCCTGCATTTCTGGGGACAAGTAACCTCTCATGTACTTTGAGCTTCCCTTCTCTCAAGAATAAATATATTTTCACATTTTATAAACACTTTCAGTACGATATAATGAGTACAACTATTTAAAAATATTTTTATTGATTTCAGACAGGAAGGGAGAGCGAGCGCGAGAGAGAAACATCAAGGATGAGAGACCATCATTGACCAACTGCCTCCTGCATGCCCCTACTGGGGATCGAGCCCGCAACCCGGGCATGTGCCCTGAGTGGGAATCCAACTGTGACCTTCTGGTTCATAGGTCGATGCTCAACCACGGAGCCACACAAGCTGGGCTAATGAGTGCAACCATTAAGCATAATGAGTCCTTCAGAAAATAATCTTCCTAACAGATCCTCTGCATATTTTCACGCTTCATAAGCTTCCAGTTTGTAGCATTAGAGGAAGAAAGATCTAAGACAAATAGAAACACTGAGCTACCCAAGAACAGGGACTTTCAATTTCTTGTACTTGTTGTTTTAGTCATTAAATGCAGTTCCAGAGGCTGGAACCAAGTCCGTGCTCCCAGAAGATGGTGCAGTAGAGCCTTCATCCGAGGGAAGTGTGTGCCCTGCGCTGGGCTATGCCACCTGCTGCCTCTGTAGTCCCGGGCACTGTACCTGCACTAAGCTTCCCGGGCCATGGTGTGCCCAGCTTAGGATATTCTCTAATACCCCTTGGAGCTTTATGAATTCCATGATGCTGGTTTTTAAACTTCGGGTGTAACAACTTGAGTGGCACCATTTTGCTATGCATGGATAAGATGAACTACTCAGCATGGAGAAAACATTTAATTCTTATTCTTCAGTGAGCCAAATAAATGCACAGGGTGGGGCAGAAGATGGTTTATAATTGCTCATATGAAAAATAATACTATAATTAATAAATGTCAATACAAATATAAGCTCTGTGTTTTGCTTACTCACAACTGTGTTTTGCTTACTCACTACCTTTGCCCCACCCTGTATATATATTTCCATTAGTATATACAATTAACCAAGAAAGTTAGATCAAACTTTGGGAATTTTTAGAGAAGTATACATAAATATCCATATATATATGGATATTTAAAATGACTTGAAAACTTTGAGCTGATTCTTCTATCTTTATACATAGTAAGTAGCCAACACATATAGTACTTGCTTAGTGAACAAATGCATGAATAAGTGATCTCACAGTGGAAGAAATTTTGGAAAAGTAATACAATAGATATTCATGATCAGATTCAGTTGTTTTATCTTTGATAATGTTTTATTGCCCTAGAAGACTTACTGAGCTGAGTGCAGCATAAATTCTAACACTGTTCACAAACTGGGCTTTAAACCCTAAAGTAACAACAAATAACATTTGCAGCAATCACCGTGTCAGTCTATTTTACAGAGTCTGGACACTTCCACTGAATGGTGGTGGGTGGAATGAGGTTAATGGTCGGGAGTATCTCCTGGATTAAATGTTTTCTGGCATTTCTCAGAAAAGGAGAGCAGTTAGTCTGCATTTAATTTTTAAACCGCATTTCATCCCTTTCCGCCCCTACAGAGCCACACACAGGAAAAATATCCTGCTGCTCATGCTACGCATTCTTTTTCCAATTCTTCTGGGCTGCGCTTCCATTTCTGTTGAGAACAGCTAATCTTTCACAAACCTGGACTGCGTGCAAGAGGCCCATCTCCCACATCCCCAATCACACAAACATAAATAAGGCCTGAACACCATTAACCCCTGAACAACAGCTCTTCTCTGGCCAGGGGCCCAAGGAAGGTTCCGGAAACATATGATAGCTATTTCCCTCTCATTCCAATGAGTTTATTACAGGTTGCAAACAGCTACCAGAGATCAACTCAAATACACTCAAGCCAAAAGTTTTTAAAGGATGTTTAAGCCATCACTATTAAATCTTTATCAACACAGACATGAAAAGGGATCTATTTCTGCACTGTACACCCACTAGCAGAAGCGGGGCCCTTGCCAGAGCCCCGTATTGGGGAAATTAGCGCTAAGTTCTCCTTATGATCACAAGTTCTCAGGAGTCTCAAGGCTCAGAAGTGCTAACAGGAAGCGGGTGCTTCTGGTCACAGCAGCTGAACATTTGCCTGATTTGCTTTTTCAAGATAAATAGAACCTGGCAACTTTGGTACCTGTTGGAAAGGAATGGAGAAGGGTATTCAGGGACCATCCAAATCTTCTTTAGACCTCTCGTGTCCCAAGGATAAATGCAAAGTTTAAAATGGGCAATTCAGAACGCACAGTCTTGAGAAGTTAACTGAAGCACAGAAATTCCAGCAACTGGTTTTGATAAGTTTGCTATGTATCCCCGCCCCCGACCCCAGTCCCAGAGGCATTGAGCAGTCTCTGGTCAATGAAACGTGCATGGTTAGTAGGTCTGTTTCACAAATGCTCTGCATCCATCTATCAGCAGATGTGCAGATTTACAGAAGTTTGTCTTCTACCAATCAAAGCAGAAGCTGACTTTAATTATAAGTGCAGTCAATCCTGTATATGCATACTTATTTTCTTCTATTTTAACATTTGAAGACTTTGTTAGTAACACAAAAAACTGGGCGATCATTCACAGGTATGGGGCATAGCAGGGCTGCACCCCCGCCTGTCCTCAGCAGCACGGGCAGTGTGATGGAGGAAGAAGGCAGTTTGCTCTCTTAGGGCAGTTTGAGTGGTGACTGCCTCTCCCCAACTTCCTACATAGCAAGGGTTCTCAACCTCAGCATGCATCAGAATCACCTGGACGGTCAGTTAGACTACAAACCACTGTACCCTACCTCTAGAGCAGAGGTTCTCAACCTTGGCTGCACATGAGAATCACCTGGGAATCTTTTTAAAATCCTTATTTCTGGGCCTCATCCTCGGGAACTTCTGTTTCTTTGTTATGGGGTGGGGCCACAGCATTAGTAACAAAGAAACAGAAGTTCCAGAGGATGAGGCCCAGAAATAAGGATTTTAAAAAGATTCCCAGGTGATTCTCATGTGCAGCCAAGGTTGAGAACCACTGCCCTAGAGCCATGGTTGGCAAACTGCGGCTCGCGAGCCACATGCGGCTCTTTGGCCCCTTGAGTGTGGCTCTTCCACAAAATACCATGTGTTAAGCAGGCTTTTTAGAAAACGCATTAGATGTTAATCTCCTAAAAAGCCCTCAACCTCACTGCTGACCCCACATCCCTGAGAGCAGCGACCCTGTATGTGGGAGGCTGCATTCCTCCCAGTGGGCGCTTCACACTGTACCAGTGATGAGACGAAATGTGACTGCAGTCATGTGCCATTCCCACCGGAGAGAAACAGAATCCCGGGCCTTCAGGATGACCTCGCTGAGGGTGGGAACCCTCATCGGGACATTTTCTAGATTGTGGAGTAATTAAGATTTCAATGGCCTTGTGACTTATGTGCTAGAGTATTTTATTATCTCCACTGACCCTCAGAATGCTCTTCACGAGGCTTTATTTGGCCTTACGTGGTCCTACAATGCTCTTCTAAATCTGAAAAGTTCTTGAACCAAATATTGACACTGTTTGTTGTCCCCTGTCATAATGAAATACATGTTCCTTGATTCACATTCATTCCTGTAACTTGAAACCTCTACCGAATTCTAATGGGGATAGATCTGGTTTCCTTCCAGCGTACCTGATGCATTTATACAATTAAAATTCCACCCATCTGAAACCATTAAAAGAAGGCAGCAGGACAGGTTTGATTCTTTAAATGAACCTGACAGTGTCTGGAATTATAAAGTTACAGCAAAGATCATAATCTTGTATGTGTTGAATAGGTACAGGTCACTTCACATGCCTGTGTGGCAGGGGGCAGCTTTGTAATCCAAAAGATAACATTTATGAACTGCACATCATGGAAGGTATTGAATGTGAGCTCAGGGATTACCGTGGGCCCACAGGAAGGATGACAGATGAAGTGGCTATCAAAGCTCATTTATGTGGGACTTAGATGGGACTCCACAGCCTCAGTCTCACTCTGTGTCTGCTGGATCTGACCGACTCTCTAGACCAGCGGTTCTCAACCTGTGGGTCATGACCCCTTTGGCGGTCGAAAGACCCTTTCACAGGGGTCGCCTAAGACCATCCTGCATATCAGATATTTACATTACGATTCATAACAGTAGCAACATTACAGTTATGAAGTAGCAACGAAAATAATTTTATGGTTGGGTCACAACATGAGGAACTGTATTTAAAGGGTCAGAAGGGTCGGCAAACTCATTAGTCAACAGAGCCAAATACCAACAGTACAATGATTGAAATTTCTTTTGAGGGCCAAATTTTTTAAACATAAACTGTATAGGTAGGTACACTGTTATTAACTTAATTAGGGTACTCCTAAGGCTTAGGAAGAGCCACACTCAAGGGGCCAAAGAGCCACATGTGGCTCGTGAGCCGCAGTTTGCCGACCACGGCAGACCAACGATTTTCAACTGGCATGCCGCAAGAATCTTTAAAACATGCAATACCTGACTACTTAGGGGCGCTGACCTCTTTTCCCTTAGATTGTCAAATAAAAAAATGACAACAGCCAAAACAGCAATAGCCATCTCGTGTGAACGAATCAAAATTGTACCTGGTTTTTTTCTTGTCAGATCAGCAAAAAATATATATTTTTGGTGTGCCACAGAATTTTAGTAATTAGTTTTTAGGTGCCATGAGATGAAAAATGGTTGAAAATAAAAAGTTAAAATGGGCACAAAAAAAAAATTACAGCAGATCAATGACAGTATTAGGTAAGTAATGTTGTATTTTGAACAATAAAAGTGCTTTGAAGTTAATACTAAGTTGCTTTCTATGAAAGATTTTATCCCTCTGGCAACCTGAAAGTGAGTTTACAATCATTAGGCTGGTGGAGACGGGGAACAGCATTTAGTGTCTATTTTTTAGACACTAAAAATCAGTCACAGAAAAAAATGGAAAATATTTTTAAATCACCAAGTCCAGTCATGGAAATCACCTAATTTAAACCAATCCAGTACAAATGTGTCCATACAGGTCTAATAAAGTCCACGCATGCTCTTTCTCTCTGACACCAGGTAGGTATCCTACTAACCAGCCTTCTTTGTTTTTAGAACAGAAGCTGCTTGAAGGAAAGAAGAACATGCTTATTTGTGTATTTCCCAAACACAACAGAGTAACTGGAGTAGGGAAAACACTAAGTGTTTGAATTAATGAATTTTCCAGTAATATGGAAAGAGAATAAGAGACTTCCAGCATTACCCATGTATCTTTGGATTCTAAAATCTTTTCCCCCCATTGAAGTTTGGTCGAATGTGAACTTAATCACTTAAATAAAGGACTTGGGTAACTCCTGATAGTCATAGAGCTGTCTGAAAATTATGCCTAGCCTTCACTATGTATAAGACCAGGACCCCACTGAATAATTAAAAAAAAAAAAAGGAAAAGAGTGTTGAAAACCAGTTTTCATGGCAAGATGGCTAGTGGCAAAAGGAGTTAGGTTTTGTTTGTTTTTTTAAATTTGCAGTGTTTTAAGTGGGAGATCACGAAATGATCAGAGTGAGGGTTAAAACCAAAAGAAAGTTAATAACATCCTCCTCCTCCCTTTAGTTTTTCACTTCTTACTTAAACCTCTGCTTTAATTTTCTACCTCAGGGGCTGTTTAGTTTGGGCTGCTATAACAAAAATACCATAGACTGGGTGGTCTATGGACAACAGAAATTTATTTCTCACAGGGAAATCCAAGGCCAAGACATCAGGTAACAGGTGAGAGAAAATTTCCTGATTCACCTGACAGCATCTTTTCAAAGTGTCCTCACATAGCAGAAGGAGGAAGCAAGCTCTTTAGTGCCTTCTATAAGGGGCACTAATCCCATTCATGAGGGCTCCACCCACATGACCTCATCCATTCCTCCCAAAGGCCCCACCCCCAAACACCATCACATTCCGATGTAAGGTTTCAACATATGAATTTTGTGAGGACACAAGCAATTGGTCTATAACAGGGGTGGGCAACCCCTGGCACGCGTGCCAAACATGGCACGCCAGTAACTTTTGCTGGCACACGAAACCCTCTCTTATAATCTTCCATTTACAATTTTTGTGAACATTTGAATGACTTAAATGTTAAATTACAAGGAACTGGCAAGACACTTGATGTTATGTTTGGTTACATAAAGGCTTTTGAAAAGAAACTGGATGTCTTTAAGAGGGATGTGGATGGTGAGAGCTTTAGATATTTCCCGAACCTCAAGAGGCACATCAAAGACCTCCCAAAAGATGACAGAACAGACTGTCAAAGCCTTCAAAAGCTGTTTTTAAACATCATCAAGTCAACTATTGAGCAGTTCTTCTTAAGATTTGC
Source organism: Myotis myotis (assembly GCF_014108235.1). NCBI lineage: Eukaryota > Metazoa > Chordata > Mammalia > Chiroptera > Vespertilionidae > Myotis > Myotis myotis. The sequence goes on from NW_023416324.1 coordinate 88,339,084, forward strand.
GAAATTCAGAGAACTGGAAGAGACAGCAAAATTCATGAGGTTTCCAGACAGCATGAAACTGGAGGAACTAAACTTACAAATGTTTTCATGGATAGACATGGCTGACTTTGAAATGAAGTTGAATAAATTTCAGAGTAGCTCAATTTGGAAGCAGAAATTTATTGACCTTAGAGTTGACTTTGAAAACATTGAAAAAAAGTGATTAGAGACAGGAGTACCAGAGAGAAGTGTCAAAAACATACTATTGAGGACTTGGAATGCCATTCCAGAAAATTTTTTCTGTTTAAAAAACTTTGCAACAGCGTTACTCTCCATGTTTTCATCCACATACGCTTGTGAATCTTTGTTCTCAGTGATGAATTTTGTTAAGTCTTGTAATAAGAGTAGCCTGACGGATGAAAGTAGTAGCTCATGCATATCTCTAAAGGTCACAAAATATAAACCTGATGTAAAATCTCTGTCATCAGTGATGCAGCAGCAAAAGACCCACTGATAATATCAAATGGAGTCATAAAGTTTTCTGTCAGACTATCAGTGTACATGTATACATTAAAAAATAAATGTATTTTTCACCATCATATACTGTGTTTTTGTCGCTCAAATGAATTTTATTATTTCTTCAAGGTTCTTCACATACGTACACCTTAAGAGATATCAAGTAGGCGTAACATGTTCTCAAAAAATTAGGGTTGGCACTCAGAAGAATTTTGAGTCAGAGATTTTGCTGGTTTTGGCACGCACTCACAAAAAGGTTGCCCACCCATGTCTCTCTTATCTTCTGTGTATCTCAGCACCTGGCAGTGTCTAGCATGAAGGAGGCACTCGATGAGTATCTGTTGAATGAATAAGTGAGTGCTCAGCCCACTCCTCCCCTACAGTATGTGCTCTAAGCCAGAATGCCAGGGGTTGGGGGGGGGGGGCAGGCCTATTCAGTCTCCATCTGGAAAGATGAAAAAACCACTATGATGCTTCATTGTCAGGTGACAATTCAAAAGAGAAGTCTCAGTCCATTCAAGGCCACTGGCACCTCTCTCCTTTTAGCAACCTACTCAGAAGAAGCATATGTTACTGATGGTTGCACCACTGTGGGTCAGGTCACTGCCCTGTTCTTCCCCCTCGCTGATGGGAGGTCTAACTCAAGCTTATCAAACAGTGTTCTTCTAACTCAGGCAGGCCACAAATTCAGGGTCACGCTGAATCTTATGCCTATCCCATTATTCTGACTACCATATGAGAAGCTCCTTGCTCATGAATATTACAACTCCTGGAAACCAGGGTTCAGGAAGATTAACTATCAGGGCCATCCTTAGTCTCTGGACGATACTCTGCCATATGAATCGATAGCATGCAGGAGGACAGAGACATATCTGTATAATTCACCACTGTATCACTAGTGCCAAGAACACGAGGTGCTCAATTAATATTTGTTGATTGAGTGAATAAAAACTTCCAATAAGGCATTCCTCCCACTGGGTGTAATCAATCACAATTTTCTTTTAAATCCAAAGTATCTGTAAACCATAGAGCTTTTTCTGTAATAACTAATGATAATAAGAGAGAAGCTGAATTAGGTAGTAAATTAACTGGCTCACATAAGGTTCTCATTTAGGCTGAAGATCTCCTGAGCATTCCACCAAATGCCATCTAAATGGCCTGTTGGCAGGCTCTCTGTGTTCAGGAAGCTGTTGGGAATTAAACCTCTGGATCTCTGTCTGGTTAAGGGCACTCCACATCTCCCCGACAGAAAGATCCTTCTACAGACTTTTGGGCAGTACATCTGTATCCCTGACCTACATCGAGCTGACCTTATTCATCAGCTCTACCACCGAACCATCTGCATCACATCTTGCCAGATATCAGTCAAGCCACTGCTTCTGCCAAAGAGAACCATGTCTGCTGTGTGTGCTGCGGCTCCAGAGCCCACCACCCCATGCCTAAGTTCTCCATAAACCTCGTGGACATACAGAGGCATCTGCATTCACGCTGCATTCTGTAAGCCACTGGAGCTCCCCGCCCACCTGTGTGGCACACATCTCCCAACTGGGAGGGAAATGTGGAGGGAAAATAGTTCCTCTGACATGACTCTATTATCCGTACAGACCTCTTTAGTCCCTGAGCTGTTTCCTGAAAACACCTGAGGTCCTGAGGTTTGCCAAGCCTGCAGGCGAAGCATGACTTGGCAGCATCCCATTGTCCTGGGCCTCAGCATTTGATCACTGGGATCTCAGAACTCAGTGTTGACCAGAGGAAATGATTTCCTGTTCACTGGGGTTTACTCTTAGGGACGTATTCAGATCCAGCCTGGCAGGGTCTAGCCCGAGCGTCAGTCATTACAGGTGCTTCTCTATCGAGTTTCTCAGTGCGTCACTGCCCAGCGATGAAGAGCTGGGTTTGAGTCCAACGGTATCAGGGAATGCCAAAAATAAGAGGACTGGGTCTTTAAGAAAACAATAAACAAAACAGTTTGGAAATTCTGCAAGGAAGTTTTTCAGAGGATACTGTTTAAGTTAATAAATGCTCTATTAAAAGTTAATGCTAAGCCACCAGAATGAAGGAATGTTATTTATTTGCATGGGAGAGATCATCAATTTAGGAATGTTGTACTTCATCATCTTTGCCTTCATTACTACATTCCAAAAACAGAGACACGTTTCTTCTTCCAAATTAAGTGGCCAAATGAGAACAACCTCAATCCTGAAAAGCTGATGTACAGCTCCTTCCAGACCGAGGCAAGCTGATCCTTTTCTCTGAAACTGAAATAGACAAGGTTGGGATAGACCAGCTCAACTGATTGGAGTCAAAGCTAAGGTCAAGGATTTGGGGCCCACCTTGGCTTTATTTTATGGCCACAACCTAAACACCTTAACCAGACCAGTTCAAGGTAAAGAATCACTGGCACTAGAAAATGTGGACTGAATGTAATTGTTAAAATTAAGTTTTATTGAACCAATTTGATAAGGTGTTTATAAAATAAAGTTATTCCAATAAACACTTCCACTATGCTGCTAAGTGTGGAAACAAAGTGAAAATAAAGGAACCACAAAATAACTACATAAATATACCTTTACCCCCAAGCCCTAAAGCACAAGAAAACTTATTTAGTTAGGAGGGGGAGCTACTACCAAACTCCTAGAACTTAGTGAGAAGAAAACCAAGAGACCCCACCCTCCCAATATGGTTAAACTGGGCCCTGCAGAACTGAGGGCCCAGGGAGCAAGGCAGAGGCAGAGCTTCTACAAGATATAAATGTTAGAGAGTATGTAAGACATGTGGGCTACGGAGGCAAAGTCCACTATATGGGGAAATGTGAGGTCACACGTAATATGTTATGAACATTATTACCTACAAAGTTTTCCACTGGAATTACGTGACTCTACAAGATAATTTCTAAGTCTATATTTAAAAGTTCTCTCCTTAAGAGTTCAAAGAATGTTCATATTTATTGCCTCATTTGTCTCTACTACTTGTGACGTAGGAAAGATAAGGATTATCCCATTTTGTAGCCTTTATCTGAGATAAAGGATAACAGAATGTGACTTGTTTGGAGGTGGTTGTGAGGAGGGAGGAAATCATATGGTAAGGTGGCTACTTTTTTTTTTTTTAATATATTTTATTGATTTTACAGAGAGGAAGGGAGAGGGACAGAGAGTTAGAAACATCGATGAGAGAGAAACATCGATCAGCTGCCTTCAGCACACTCCCCACTGGATATGTGCCCGCAACTAAGGTATATGCCCTTGACCAGAATCGAACCTGGGACCTTTCAGTCCCCAGGCCGACGCTCTATCCACTGAGCCAAACTGGCCAGGGCAAGGTGGCTACTTTTAGATCTCACATACACACACACAAACACACTCCCCTTCCTTTATTGTAATAACAATAGGATAAGGAATACTGATAAGGATAACATAAACAACAGAAAAACTCAAAAAGCATCACGTACTACAAGCATGTCAAACTCAAAGGCTAACACGGGCCAAATAAGCAAGGTTTAAGTTTATGTGGTCCGCAAAAAAACAAAAGCTTCAATTTTCATAGAAACGTAGGTTTATTTCGATAGAGACATGCTGAATACAAAGGGCTGAAATAAATGAGTAATCATTAACATAAAATAATAGAACATCTTAATAAAAATTAATATTTTTTTCTTGAACATTAACTTATCAGACACTGAATAACTGCACAAATTATTAAGTGTAATGCAAATAAACCTATTTTTCTTGTTCTCCGAAAGCAATAATTTCCTGTTGCACATACCAAACAAGTCAGTACAAGACTAATGACGTGGCAATCGGTTGCTAAAATATTCACTGCTAATATTAGTGGAGAGAAATGGTGCACCTGCGCATAAGGCACATAAGGAAAATGAATGCAACATGATTATAGTAATCAGTCATTAGTGAACATTGCAATTCATTATTAATAACTAGAGGCCCGGTGCACGAATTCGTGCACCAGTGGGGTCCCTCAGCCTGATCTGCGGGATTGGGCCGAAACCAGCTCTCCAACATCCCCTGAGGGGTCCCAGATTGCAAGAGGGAGCAGGCCAGGCCAAGGGACCCCACCGGTGCACAATCAGGGCCAGGGAGGGATGCAAGAGGTTGGCTAGCTGAGGAGGGACCACGGGAGGGCTCCAAGGCATGTCCGGTCCATCTAGCTCAGTCCTGATCGACCAGACCCCAGCAGCAAGCTAACCTACTGGTAAGAGAATCTGCCCCCTGGTGATCAGTGCACATCATAGCGACTGGTTGACCAGTTGACTGTCTGCCCCCTGGTGGTCAGTGCACATCATAGCAAGTGGTTGAGCAGCCTGAGCATATTACACTTTGATTGGTTGAACAGCCGACCAGTCAACCAGACACTTAGCATATTAGGCTTTTATTATATAGGATTATGTATAACAGGATATTGTAAAAATTAAGTTATGAAATTTTTATTAAAATGTTTCTTACATACTGTTATATTGGCTGGGCCACAAAAATGTTCATTGTGGGTCGCATGCAGCCCACAGGTTGCGAGTTTAACATGCTTGATGTACTAGAACCTCATCAATTCAAGACTTCATTAATTTGGAATGTCTGCTTCCTTGTTGGCACCTGACCCTTCACCATTTGCACATCAATATATAAGCAAAGGGTTCCTTGAGCAAATGGAAATAACACCTATGTAAAAAAACAAGTTCAACTACTAATGGGGGTGGGAATTAAAATCAAAGCTCCTTTCAAGTTTTACAAATTATAAGATTACTAGAGGCCTGGTGTACAAAATTCCTGCACTTGGGGTGGGGGTCCCTCAGCCCGGCCTGCACCCTCTCACAGTCCAGAAGCCCTCAGGGGATGTCCGACTGCCACTGCTGCACTTGCCAGCTGTGAGCCCGGCTCAGGGATTCTGGCTGTGGGAGTGCACTAACCACCAGGGGGAAGCTCCTGCATTGAATGTCTGCCCCCATGGTGGTCAGAGCACATCATAGTGACTGGTAGTTCCACTGTTCGGTCAATTTGCACACTAGCCTTTTATTATATAGGATACGAGAGGCCCGGTGCACAAATTTTGTGCACTGTGGGGCGGGCTGTCCCTCAGCCCAGCCTGCACCCTCTCCAATTTGGGACCCTTCGGGGGATGTCTGACTGCTGGCTCCCAACCAGCAGTCGGACATCCCTCACACAATCTGGGACTGCTGGCTCCCAACAGCTCGCCTGCCTGCCTGCCTGATTGCCCCTAACCATTTCTTCCTGCCAGCCTGATCACCCCCTAACCCAGCGGTGTTCAACCTTGGCTACACATTAGAATCACCTGGGAATCTTTTTAAAATCCTGATTTCTGAGCCTCATCCTCCAGAAATTCTGTTTCTTTGTTAGTAATGTTGTGGCCCCACCCCATAACAAAGAAACAGAATTTCCAGAGGATGAGGCCCAGAAATCAGGATTTTAAAAAGATTCCCAGGTGATTCTAATGTGCAGCTAAGGTTGAGAACCACTGCTAACCACTCCCCTGCCAGTCTGATTGATGCCTAACTGCTCCCCTGCCAGCCTGATTGCCTCCAAATGCCCTCCCCTGCCAGCCTGGTTGCCCCCAACTGCCCTCCCTTGTAGGCCTGGTCCCCCGCAACCACCCTCCCGTGATGGCCTGGTCACCCCCAATTGCCCTTCCCTGCAGGCCTGGTCACCCCCAATTGCCCTCTCCTGCTGACCCGGTCACCCCTAACTGCCCTCCACTGCAGGCCCAGTTGCCCCCAACTGCCCTCCCCTGCCGGCCATCTTGTGGTGGCCATCTTGTGACCACAAGGGGGTGGCCATCTTTGACCACATGGAGGTGGCCATCTTGTGCAAGGGCATGATGGCCAATTTGCATATTACCTCTTTATTATATAGAATGTTTTTAAGCCCTCTAGACATTATACTTTTTTAAAAAAACAACAAATCACTAAAAGTCAGGAAAGATAAGTTTGGGCTGGTGCTGTTGTCAACTATAAATCAAGCTGATTGGTTGGAATGCCTGACTAACTCATTACCAGTTACTGGTATTTTAAAGTAATGGTTTCATGATTATGGGGTGTTGACACTGGAAGAGACCTTACAATTCATATTGGTCTATCCTCATTTACAGGGGGGAAATCTGAGGCCCAGAGAGTTAAGTAACTTGTGCAATGACATTCAGCCAGAATCAAATAGCCTTTCTTCAGAAACAACAACAACAGAACTTTAATCTTGTCAATTATTTCAACAGGCCTTCCCTGAATTAACCCATGTTACTGGCAGTTTTCTGAATTCTCTTTATATACACTTACTGGTTTAGCATCTGACCCTGACCCCCTGCTTTGATTGGCTGAGACTTGGTGACCATTGAAAAGCCACAATGTAAATAATCCTTGAAATGGATAATTGAAAATTGAGTGTAGTAATTTTAACAAATTAGCTTGGCACTCAGGCCTTTAGAATGAGGTTATTCTGTTGAATAAGCTGCTCTCTCCTTTCTGCCTCCTTTGGAGTCCTGGCCAGATTTCACCATGCAAAACCTTGGAATTCGCAGTAGCCCAAGTTTGCATGCTCTGTGTTGGAAAGTTCGAGTAAGCTTGTCATTCTTAGGCTACTGACCAATTAAAATCAGTACATGATGTGGTGAGAGAAAGTGAGTGAGTGAGGTCAAGAGGTAATAATTAAAAATGATGTAATGAGATGATCCAATCTCCCCAGGCCTGCCAGAAAGCTCATTGGTGACCACGTTCCTGGTTTCCCTGTATCACTCTGGTGTCTGGCCATGTAATCTGTGAAATAAAGCCAGTGCTCATTTTAGCTGGGGTTTCTTGGGTTCCTGAGCTGAGGCTAGTCATTATAATGTCTGAATCTAAGGGGGTTACTTAATAGATCATCTTCCTTAGGCAACATGTGATGTGAAGGCCAAGGTCTACTTAGGAACCTTTTCTGCTAACAAGTATATGATGTGTCCTTGTACTCCCACGCCCAGCCCAGTGTGTGGCACACGGTGGGGCTCAGTGCATAAATGTGAAAGGAACATCTGCATCCTCACCCTCAAGATGAATGGGATTGAAAACACAGACTGCCAAGAACATGAGCACATGGAACATGTGGAACATAAACACTAAACTGGTCTTTTGCTTGCTTCCAACAATGATACGGAATATTTGCTGAGACATGTGTGCACCCTGAACCAGGAGAGAACCAAACTGGAAGGAGGTCATCTAGTACCAGCTCCAAGAAGCTGTGTGACTGGGAACAGGGACTTGACCTCCTCGGACCTCAGGTTTTCATCTGTAAAGTGAAGAAAATGACTTAGTCTCTGCTAAGAACTGATTGTTTGTGTTCCCCAAAATTCATGTTGAAATCCTAACTCCCAAAGTGATGGTATAGGAGGCAGCCCTTTGGGAGGTGATTGGGTTATGAGGATGGAGCCCTCTTAAATGAGATCAGTGCCCTTATAAAGAGACCCTAGATCCCTGCCCTCTCCTGCCATGGGAGGGTACAGTGAAAAGACGGCTGTCTATGAACCAGGAAGCAGACTCTCTCCAGATTTCAAATCTGCCGGTGACTTGATCCTTGACTTCCCAGCCTTCAGAACTGCGAGGAATAAATTTCTGTTGTTTATAAGACACCCTGTCTAGAGTTGTTGACAGCCCAAATAGACCAAGCAATCCCTGTGATTCCTGCTGCAGCCAGAGTCCTCAGCCATCTGGTCTTACACCAGGTTCTCATGGCAAGGACTTCGCTGACGTGGCCTAAAGGTATAGCTTGTGCCCTTAATTACTAGTATAAGGAAGCTAATGGACTCTGGAGAAATAAATGTACTCTGTAACATAGGGTGATTTTTGTTGTTATTAAATTCAAGATTTGGTCTCCTTTGTACTTCATGCAACCAAATGAGGCAACTAATTCAGAGACTACCAGAGAGATTCTAGAGGCATATTTAGCTTCAAGGAAAGAATGATAGAGAAGCACAAGACCCACAATATAATGGCAAACTGAAGTCACCCTATCCCCAGGGAAGGATGGACCAATTGATATGTCTGATTTTTTCAGCTGCTAGTTTCTACATTTCTCAAAGCATCATGATGGAACAAATTAACAGAGAAGTTCACTTAGAAAAGGAAGAAAGAAAGAAAGAAAGAAAGAAAGAAAGAAAGAAAGAAAGAAAGAAAGAAAGAAAGAAAGAAAGAAAGAAAGGAGAAAAAAGTAGAGAGAAAAAAATTATATATTTTACTTTGGGGTTCTTTAAAGTTTGCATCAATCCACGTTTTTGTTGCTGTTATTAATAAAATTGAAGTCTAAGAGATGAACCAAGCAATCTCCTGGCACATGGAACTTACTACTCATGCAGCCTGTACTCCAAGAAAGAGATTTACAGACCCAGTGAGAAAAATAAATCAAAGGTACGCTTGTGAATAATGTCCAATTAGAACAGTGGTGTGATGACATGTCGCCATTTGAAGTTTGATGGTTTATTACTCCCTCTCAACACCCACTCTTGTTTCTCACCTAAAACACAATTTCACATTGAAATAATTTATAAGCATCAATTTGCCAAGGTCGATTGCTAACCTTAACTTTTCACTCAATGAATTCTTAGGTGCTTATTAGGATTAAAATACATCACCTCTTAGAATATTAGTTCCTTAGCTTTATATGCCAAGAGAAAGTTGAAGCAACTATATACTTCATTGCTTGGGATTTGTAACAGCCAGGGTTTTGGAGGATGGATGAAAGAGGGGGTGCTGCCTGTGTTAGATTTATTGTGGAGACTGAACTTAGGGACACATTAAATAGAGCATACATTTGAAAATAAGCACCACCTGCAATTTCCAGTGTGTCATCTCCACAAAGAGTATGATGATGTATATTTGTTGTAGTTACTGCAAAGTTTCCTATTGCTTTACCAAATTGTCCTCATTATTGGATTTATTAGTCTACACTGACACATAGTATGAATAGGTAGAACTTAAGGAAGTATTCTTTGAAGAGAACACTTAGGTCCAGCATTTTATAATTTAAATTGATAAATAATAAAAAATTAATCTCAACTCACATGACAAAAGAAATTACTTGGAGTTCTGTTTATGACCCAAGACTGTGCTCTTATCTGGAAAACAGAACCAATTACCCAGAAAGATTTGGATAGTTATGAATTGAGAATAAGATTATTTCATTAAAATATTTCACTAACTTACAAAATATATAATTATATTCAATTGTGAATCCAACAACCTTCTTTTATTTAAAAAGTTTGCTATTAATTTGCTGATAGAGTAAATATTATATAAAATAGAAATAAACCCCATTATATATTGATTATATTAAGAGTAAAGCAGTAAAAAGAAAACAATATTATTTTGTAAGTATTAGTTTTTCTGGCAAAATTAAAACTTCTTCACTATGAATTCTAGGCTCCATAAAAGTTAAGACATTTGGCACACACACACATTTTTTTTTTCTCTAGACAAACTGTCCATGATAGAACTAAGAATTTAGGAAAAATTAGCTAAGCTGTTCTGGCATCAAGACAAAGCCCAGAACTAATATTCCTACTACACATGAGGAAAGGAGACATGTTACTTAACATGCCTTCATGCAACAATGTGGGAACCAGGTGAAAATAACATGGTTTTCCTGGCAGGCACAGAAGGAACTTTCCTGCAGCAGAACCAAAGCCTGTGGAGCCTAGTGGGCCTGCCCCCCCCGCCCACCCCTTGGCAACCCAGAGGGCACTCTTCCATCTTCTTCAAAGACCTCTGCAGAATGTGATCTTATTGACCCCACCCTTTCCTCCCTGAATGCTTGCCTCCTTTTGTCTTGAGATCCCATGCATTTCTGGTTCTGCTTAGTACCCTTCCTAGGATCTGCTTCTTCTATTTGCATCCTAGTCTATCCCAGGAACTGCTTTATCTCCCTGCCAGGTCTTTGCCCTGGGCAATCACATCCATCCTATGGTGGTAAACTTTATTCCGTGCTGTAGACCCCAAATCCAACACGTCTGGTCTTGGCCTTTCTTACAAATTGCAGACCTGAGTCCAATTGCAGATATGATATTTCTCAAACTCTACATATTTCAAACTGGACTCATAATCTTTCCCCCAAAACCCACTGTTCCTCCTCCTGATAATTAATTTTGTGTGTCAACTCAACTGGCCACGAAGTACCCAGAGTATACACTGCTCCTGGGTGTGTCTGGATGAGATTAGCATTTGAACTTGTGGACTCTGTAAAGCTGATTGCCCTTCCCAGTGTGGGTGGGCCTCAGCCAATCTGTTCACAGCCTAAATAGAGCAAAAGGTGGAGGCAGAGGAAATCCACCCTTTCCCCCTGCTTGAGTGAGGTGGCACATCTCATCTTCTCCTGACCTCAGACCAGCTTCCCTGGGTCTCGAGCTTGCAGATCATGGGGCTTCTCAGCCTACATTTATTCTCAGCCAATTCCTCATAATAAATTGCCTTTAACTTACATATAATATAAATTGAGTATATATTTCTTATATATAACTTTGACATATATAATATACAAATGTACATAAACTATATAAACCTCAGGTGTATGTATACATACATTGTGTGTGTGTGTGTGTGTGTGTGTGTGTGTGTGTGTGTGTGTGTGTATCTCCTATTGGTTCAGTTTCTCTGGAGAACCTTGAGTAATACACGCCTCATTCTTTCATTTAGAGGCATTACTTCTCACCCATATACCCAACACAGGTGTATGGAATTATCTTCAATACCTTACTCCCCACCATCCCTTTCCCTTTCCAGTTAATACTGAGGCCCACCAATTTGATTTCCTGTGTCCCTTGAATTTGTCTCCTGCTCTCCATCTACACTGTCACTACCCCAGCCCAGCCCCTCATCTCTCTGGTAGACAATATGATAGCTTCCCATCTTCCAGTAGCGCATCTAAAACACATCTGGCCACATCACTCCTGATTAAATTCCTTCAACGACCTGTCATCACCCACAGGGTTGAATCTAAGTGGCATCACAATAAACTAGCTTTCTGTGGCCAGGACCTTGCCTCCTGGTCCAGTGGAATCACTCGAAGTTGGAGATGCCTGAACTAATGAGGCTGTCGGACAACCTATAACCTCATCTTTTCAGCCTGAAATGCCCACCACCACCACATCCACCACATCATCTTTTTGAGCCAACTCCTTCCTTAAGACTTGACTCCATCCTTGGGAAACCTGTACCAACCACTTCAGACTGGGCCAGGGTCCTTCCAACTAATATATTATTTTCCCATGCCCCTTCCCATTTTTTGACCCTTTCCCATTTGGGAGACCAGGTATTGGTTGACACAAGTCAACCCATTATTTCACTAAAAAAATCATTGCAGCAGAACAAGAGAACAAAACAGCCCAACTTTTGGTTTTTCAGTGTCAAAAGTCTAGAACCTTCCATAAACAATAGTTTTCACAGATCATGTGCTGAACCAGGTGTAGCTTCTCCACTCTTTCCAAGACACCTGAAAGGAAATCTCCAGGTCAGGGGACAGTAAAGAGCAAGAGAGAAGGGCAAAAAGCAAGACACTGACATGGGCCTCTGAGGATGAGCGGCCCTTTCAGCAGAGCTCTGGGATGAGAATGATAGAACTTTCAGACGGGTCTGGAGACCAGACCTTTGTTTCCACCTGGAGCTCTGGGTGACAACCCCCACAGAGACTCCCAGCACCAGGGGGCAGAGGCAGCAGACGAGAAAGGGCTGCATGGGTAACTGGGAGAGTCACAGGCATCTCCTGGAGGTCCCAGAGACAGTGGGAGAACAGCAATGTTTCCCCCATTTGCTTGACAATGGAATCAGCTGGGATGTACGGGCAGCTCTGCAAAGGCCCCACAGTGAGAGAGCAGTGTGTTGGCCCAGGCTAGATGGCTGGGCTTCCGGTGGAACCACAGACTATCCGCAGACCTCAGGTGGACTGAGGACAATGCAGGGACCAGATGAGAAAACCTACATCCCAGGAGACATTCCTGGAAAGATTACAATGGAGGACGGATGTCCTCCCCTCACCTCTGTGAACACCCAAGGAATGAGATGCAACCCCACAGAGGAGGACTACTAAGATTTAACTGAGAAAATGAAAGTGATTGAGCTTTTCTGGCATTAACTCTATTAAGTTTCTGCCATTGGCTTAAGTGGGGAATGAAAGGCAAACTAATTTATGGAAAAATAAAGAAATTATACATTTTAAAACCCCAAAGTATGTGACCTGAAGTGTATAATGGCCACATAATGGAAAATCTTGTAACATTTTTGAGCACATGATATATTGTAGATAATAATTAGTGGTTATTGTTATGAGTCTCTAGAGTATGAGAATATTTAGCAGCAAAGTGACTGATCTTTTCTTAATTTTTCTCTTTTGCGGTTTTGTTGGCTGTTGTTGGATCCAGGCCTAGGCTCCAGTAAATCTTGGAATGTTAGTAGCATGGCATATTGAAACGCTGTTCATTTCCTGCAACTACCCACTGCATCAAATGTCATTTCTTACTGGTACCACGCCGTTGAGATGTTGCTTCCCATGGACCATCTATGAAAACGTTCATTCACTCCTACATATGTATGTATGAATGTGTGTGTGTGTGTGTGTGTGTGTGTGTGTGTGTGTGTATGAGTGTGAATGTGTTTGTCTAGTTTTCCTATTTTGTGCAGGCATTAGGTTAGGAGGACAACACACAGTGCCTGCCCACAGTCCAGCCGAGGACACAGGTGAGTGCACAGTCCATGTTAACACAGTTGGACTCTATGTTAGGAGATGTGTGCTGTGGGAACTGTGATGGTTGGTTTTATGTATCAACTCAGCTAAGCTACAGCATCCACTTATTTGCTCGGATAGCAGCCTAGGTGCTGCTGTGAGGTGTTTGGTAAATGTGGTCAATATCTGCAGGCAGCTGGCTGTAAGTAAAGGAGATGGCCCTTGAGCATGTGGAGGAGGGTGGCATACCCAATTAGTTGAAGGCCTTCAGAGCAGACACAGAGGTTTCCCAGGAAAGAAGGAATTCTGCCTCAAGACTACAGCATTCACGCCTGCCTGAGTGTGCAGCCTGCTGACCGGCTACTCAGATTTGGAACTGTTAGTCCCCACAATGGGATGAGGCATTTCCTTAAACTAAGCCTCTATCCATCTATCCATACACCTATCCATCCAGCCCATCTATCTGCCCATCCTATTGGTGCTGCTGCTCTGACTGATACCTGTTCTTGTGAGGTGAAAGAAACCTTCCAGGGACTGATGTCTAGAGAAGAGGTGAAGAATAAAAACACATAGGCAGATGTGAACGATGTGATGTGTGTGGAACATATTAAGGAGGTAGAACGGATATGGTTTGGCAATTGAAATGGGTAGGTGGGGGACAAGAGAAAAGAAAAAATCAGAGGTAATGCCCTTTTTGCTGGTTTAGGAAGCTGAGTACTCAGTGATGCCATTTACTGGACAGAGAACACAGAAAGAGTGGTGGGCTTGGGGGACACGATGAAGTAAGTTTCCTATATGTTGAATTTAAAAGGACCCTGGGCTTCTCGCTTCCCTCCTTCTCCCCACCTGCCCCACCAGTTCTCTCTCCTGGCCCTGCCCCCTTGTTTCACTCTCTCCATCCTTCTCCTCATCCCCCTCTTTTTCCTCCCAGTGTCTCCTTGCTTCTCACTTCCTGACCCTGCCTCCAGCTTCTCATTCCCCTCCCTCCCCTCTTTCCTTTCCCATACTTGCCCCCTTGCTTTTCCCTCCTGGCCCATCCCTCTCTGCTCACCACCTTCCCATCTTCTGGCTTCCCTATCGCTCTCCTGACCTGCTGGAAAAACAAAGTAAAGTAAAATAAAATAACTCTGGGACTTTCAAGTAGTGATTTTGAGAGAGCAGTGAGAGAGAAGCATAAGAGAGAGAGAGAGAGAGAGAGAGAGAGAGAGAGAGAATAATGAATTAGTTCTGGATTAGAAATACAGACTTAACAGACAACTTGAAGGCCTGGGAGGGAGGAGAGGCACAGAGGACAGAGGGCCAGGGGCTGAGGCTAAAGAGCTCTAACATTTACTCGGTCTGCAAAGATGACAGAGAGAGGCAGGGAGCCAGGCACCGAAGAGGAAAACTACGGGTGGGGCAGCACAGAAGCCAGGGAAGATGATGCTTCCCAGAGGAGCGGAGAGGAAGCACAGAGACATCACAGAGCTGTCTCACTGACTGGCGGGGGTGAAGGTAAACATGTGGAAGACAGATACTGTGTCCACTGCAGAATTGTCCAAGGTGCATGAAGTCAGTCAATAATCTGAGAACAAGACGTGATTCTATTTGTCCTGGGGTACTGTAAAACTCACACAATTTTAACAGAGAAAATCAGACTTTGTCACCCTCTTGTGCAAATAACCAGGCCCTTCCATTCTTGGATAGGGAAAGGCAGGCAGGGGTGGTGGGCGAGGGAGGGAGGAGGGAGGAAGTGTGAGTGCTAACAGCACTTTCAGGAATTTTGTCTGGGCAGGGAGGCAGGAGACAGAGTATGTGCTCAAGGAAGAGGCGGTCAAGGGAGGTTTCCGGTGGCAGACAGACAGACACACAGAGGTGCGCATGTGTAAGTAAGGGCTCAGGGGTGGGGACTGCAGAAGGCGGGGACTGGGCCTGTGAAGGAAAAGAAGATCAGTGGATGGAGGAGGCGGCAGAGCTGGAACCGGCAGGACAGGAGTGAGCGCCCGTCCACGGGACAAGCAGAAAGGAGGACAGATGCTCCTGGTGGAGGGAAAACCTCCAGGAAGACGTCTTTGGAAGTTCAGTGGCCTCTCACGTGCACTGGGAGAGGAGCTCAGTGGTTTTGTTTCATTGTCTTCTTTTTACTGCCACGGCCTCAAGAACCATGATGAACAATGATGAACCATGATGACCCAACAACACCACGGACTTACACTCTGGGAGAACGAAGGGTCCACATGAAGAAAATACAACAAACTTGAATAAACATACACACACACACACACACACACACACACACACACACACACACACACACGGCTCAGAAACCTGGCTGTAGCAATTGGTGAAACAGGAGGCTCCTGGGACACAGGAGAACTGAAGAAAAGGACCGGCCCCAGTAATAACTCAACAAACGCCGAGGGATGCGGAGCACTGGAAACCCGGAGAAAGCAGAGCAGTCCCCGCTCCCAGACAGTCAGCGGGTGTGAAGAGCTGCGGCCTCGGGTCCAGTGTAGACTGGCCAGGTCATCAGGGTTACAGAGCCTTCTTAATCTTGAAAAGATAGGAGTGTTATTTTGGAAGGCCAGCCAGGGAGAGTCTCCGAAGAAACCCCACCAGCTGGGAAATGCTCACCAGCCCAGAGCACTTCCACAAGGGACGTTGTCAGGACACTCTGCCCTGGCCTCTCGGGAGCACGCTGCCCCTCCTCCATGCTGCCTGGCCGTCCCCCCTCTAACACTATCTACACATTCTCAACTCAAGGGTCCATGTGAACTACAGTCCCACGGGTCACATTCTTCCTTGCATTTTTCTACCTATTTTTAAACTTCCATCTGCTCTTCAGTTACTTTAATTTTATTTTTCACAGTTTCTTTGGAGATGCTCTTCCTTGACCTCTCCCTCTACACTATGCCTGAGTCATGCATGCAGACTCAGTGACCTCCCAAAGCGGGTCCCAAACCCCTGGGGAGTGGCAGAGATATTAAAGTAGATTATATTTCCAGAACCTCCGTTTCCATATGAATTCTTTCCTAAAATGGATTAGCCTGGTTCTCCCCTTCTACCTCCCTTTCCTTCTTTCCCTGAATCTCAAAGCACATTGACACTGAGTGCAAAATAAGAGGAGTAATTCCAGAATGCATTCCTAAGGCAGAGAGCCCTGGGGAGCAAAGCACAGAAAACTTCGCTTTGAAACGAATGGAGATATGACCTAATGAGTGGGGGGAGGGAGCAAGGGCCTTATTTCTATTAGTTGACAAATCCATGGCAAGGCCCTTGCCTTTCTGATCTATATATATTTTTAGAGTTTCAATTTAGAAGTCAGATGGTTGGTTCGAAACAAATGAAAAAACACAGTGACCACTTCTGATTTGCTTGATTTGTTTTATGTTGAGGACTGGTTCTGTCACCATTCATTTTACGGGTAATGGTGAACATTTTCCAAATATAAAAATCCATAACTTGAACATTTTGATGAAAAATATTTAAAGCACATATACAGTGCTGCAATTTATAGAAGATTGTACCTTTAAAACTATTCAAATTTATTTAAAAATATTTAATTACTGGCTTAAAAATGTATGAAGGGGTCAATAGTTGTTTAGTGTATACATGGAAGACATTATTTGGGGCACATGACTAATCCTTTCCCCATTTTGCACCATGTACAATAGTATACATTTGTGTTTCTTCTCCCAAGGTGAAGTTACTCAGAGTATATATGGAGTCTAGCTGGAAAGCCTGATGCATGACCTCCAGTTCTTTCCATACTAGATGCAAATGATGCTCCTTCTTTCTCTAGTGCCTTCAACTGATTGCTACTGAGTCTCCGTCCAAGAATACTCCGAGTTCTAAATCCAATTTATTGAGCTCTGTGAAAATGCTGCCAAAGACTCCATCTTAGTCCACTGATTGAATAAATATACTCCAGACTTGTGCAAAGACTGCCCCAAAACAAGGGGCTGAACCATTCTTTTGTTGTTGTTGTTAATCCTCACCCAAGGATATTTTTCCATTAATCTTTAGAGAGAGTGAAAAGGAGGGAGGGAGGGAGGGGGAGAGAGAGAGAGAGAGAGAGAGAGAGAGAGAGAGAGAGAGAGAGAGAGAGAGAGAGAAACATCAACATGAGAGAAACACATCAACTTTGACCATGTCCTTGACCGGAGTCAAACCTGAGAACCTTCATTCTGCAGACTGATGCTCTATCCACTGAGCCAAACCAGCTAGAGTTGGGCTGAACCATTCTTGTAACTGAACATTACTCATCAGTTTCTGTTATTTCTAACAGGTCACATTTATCAAATGTGGTGTGAAGCTATACTTGAAACAGGCACCCTAGACTGATAAATTCTTATCAAAATGACTTGATTTTAAAAAAAATCATCTCACCATAGTCAATAATGACCAAAAGGTGAGTATATCATGACAAATATAAATGTGAGCCCACCAATCAATAAAAAGGAAGGAGAGCACTAGAGGGGAAATGCCAAGCTCAAGTGATTTATAGGATTCTGGGCATGAAATCTTGTTATTACTATAATGAAACTAATAAACATTCCATAGGAGTTGAGAAATATGAATTCCAGAAAAGTTTTAACAGTGCCTAACATTTACTAAATGGAGAGTCTTCATTCCAAACTAACACACAAATATGCCAAGTGTGGCCTTGACCCTTCAGACAGAGCAGCCATGGCTGAGAAAAGTGACTCAGTTGCACACTAGGCAAAGCTAATGGCCCATGGGTATGCTAACAGGGTTGCAAACAAACAGATCCCTGCCCCAAGTGGAGTCTGACAGATTCCTCTTAGAGCTCTCTCGAAGCCTGCAACAATCCATCTGTCAAAAAAGTGCATGAATGGGAAAAATCCAGCAGCCAGGCCAGGGACTGTGTTGCAAGTGTCTAAGATTTTTGAGAGCTGGCCAAACATGCCTTTATGGATTGTTTTCACTCTCTTGGCTCTGCAGCACCTCATCCCTAAATACTTGATAACTATTTTAGAGGTGAAACTCCGTTTCAGACAGTGACTCATTTAGGCTTTTCTAGAAAAAATCATGTATGTTTTTCAGCTCAGATGGTGTATTTGCATATGTAAAACTGGCAAAAGAACAAATAAACACTTTTACTTTTTTCTAAGAGCTGAAAACACTTAGCCATTCAAGGTCTGATTTCCCAAACTCCTTACTTCTGTTTCCTCCCCGATGCTACCCACTCCCACTGGACTTTTACTTCTACCCAATGTCTTTATCAAAGGATTTGTGGAAAGGAATCAGAAGCAGAATGAACTCAAACCAGTCAAGTTAGCTCCATATGGCAGCTCTAGGGAAAGGGTTCATGGTGAAAACCATGACCAAGATTTGGGGATGACTTGTGGATCTTAATGATTCCTGTTTTTCCTACCTCGAAAGGTCAGGCATGATTAACAGCCGGTTACTGGTGGAGTGTGAAGTGGGACAGACTGTTAATTTGGTGGACCCTCAAGAAAATCTTTCCCTTTGACCCCTAAACGGGGTCACCTGCATGGGGCTTTTCTACGTGATGCTCGGAGTGAGCATTACAAATTATAAACCACTGCTTTTCCTTCTACTTTCTGGGTTGTCTCATAAAAGTCTAGGTAGTGCTTGCTTGTCCCTGGGGGCTATCTTTTCTAGGCTGATTTGAATGTACAGAGTTTTGATACACATACACAAAACTACTTCTAACTCACAGAACAGCAACCTGCTAAGTCAATGGCCTGCCTATAGTAACAGGTGCTGGTTGGGAGCATGGCATAGAATGTGAGGGCTTTCACCGAGGGAGCATTGCCAAGGATGTGAGCTGAAAGGTTTCCGGAGGGATTTTACTTAAGAAAAAAAGAAAAAAGAAAAAAAAGGGAAAAACAGACTAAAGAAGGGAAAAGCAGCTGTTTGGAAATAAACTGTAAAACATCTGTAGCACACGACCAGAACTGTCTAAGTATAAGCAGGAAATTTTAAAGGGACCTCATTTTTCAGAAACAATATTCCAACTACGTAGCAGACACCAAAGGCAATCAAACCTTTGAAGTGCACCCAGCAGGAAAGAGAAAAGGTGCACCTCGATGTGCTATCAGGGGACAGTCCAGTCTGCCTGGCAGCCACTGAACACAATTGGCCTCCACCACACCCAGCCACGGAGAAGGGGAGACTCGGAGGAAACAACTTCTGGAGCTTACAGAACCCAACCCACATGGACCTGCTCTCTGTCCGGGGCAGCGGGCTCTGCTCCGTGCACTTTCAGGACTAGGGGCTGTGAGTTAAGAAGGAGGGACTCTGCACAGTGCCCTTGGCTTCATCTGCATCACTGCAACAGCATTCAGAAATCCTTTCTAAAAAATCAAGGTTCAAGGGTCTAAGTAGCTCAATTTATTTTTCAGTAACTAAGTTACCAGAAACTTGTAGCGTGGCTGTATTTATTTTCTGGAGGAGGCTCCAAGTTGGCAAAAGGGACCTTGGAAGGACATATTTCTTCACGTTCTCTTGATCTCAGTGTGTGGAGATTCGCTTAACAGCTGTTCTATGTACAAGTGTTTTTTCAGCTACGTCCTCCCTCTCCATAAACAGACTTTTTTTGAGGCAAAAGAGGCTTGTTTGCAAGACACAACAAAATACTAGGCTGCTTCTCATGCTTCTTCCAGCAGCAGACACGCTACAAATTTAAGATCGTGTTGCACGCCTCCATAGTCCCTCGAATAGGCTAAGATGAAATTGGAGTTGAAACAAAAGATGCTCCCTCGCCTACTGTGTCGGCTAATATGGCCTTTCCCCAGTTTATTGCCTCTCAAAAAAGAAAATCTTGGAAAATCATAATAAACACACCATTTTTACTAAGTGTCTGACAATTCTGAATTACAAGCACTGAAGAAAACTTTTCTCACTTACTAAGGAAGCTAATAACAAGCAAAGTCGTGACACACGAAAAGAAAGAGAAACCAGCAAATTAACCATTACTCTCTCAACCATATATATATATGAATGTGCCTATATCTATATATCTATATATTTATATATCTATATATCTATATATCTATATATCTATATATATATACACACATATATATATATATACACATTTTAACATTTATTTGAAGAGTGCTAAGCTCAATACACATGTTATCTCTTTCCCTCTCTAGCATTGGTGGATAGGAGACAAGCATTATTTTTATAAAGACTGAGAGTGGATCATCACAAAAAGCTAACTGGTATACCATCACAATCTTAACCATCGACAGTCCTCCTCTAGCTGCCTGAACCAGCTGTCTAGTGTGGAAGTATGTTTTGTCCAGAACTCATCCAAACTTCCTTGTCTCCATGACTACTCTTCTTGGTTTGACAGTAAAGTATTAGTTATCCCTTGCTAAGTAGGTGGCAGATGGTTGCAGGGATTTTCTTTCCCTGGACTGAAAAGCCCACCTCAGACTATAATAAACACAAAGCCCTCATTCACCTGCTCAGCACACTGGGGACCCCAGGAAGGAGGAACAGGCTCTGTGACTGGCAATCCCAAGGCAGGAGGCAGCGGTCGCTGTGGGGACAACTGGTCCCTCCTCCCCTCAGCTGCTCCTATAAGCTCAGGGTTGGCTAACTGCGAAGGAAGATGACTTCTTACACTCCTTTCAAGATCAACTTACTACACTTCCTTCTCTACTGTGTTAGATCTTCCCCCATGGTCATATCAAACACTACTATCTAAAATTCAAAGAATTTTCTAAGAAAAATTGAATTTTGCCAAATGTGTTAATGTCAAAAGTAAAGGAACTCTGGAAAAAATATTTGAGTTGATGCATGAATGTTAAAAAATTCATCCTGGCAGAGAAAAGCTTTATTTTGCAATAACACTCTGAACACTTACTATCTCATGATTTGAACATGTACTCGGACAAATACACAACAGATCATCAAGTTATATTTGAAGATGGTCAATTCATTTCAAAAGAGACTGGCTCTAAAGATGTCAAACTTTCATATTTCTTTTTAAAAATGAGATAGATTTAGATAAGGAAGGGGAGGTGTAAGAAGATGAGTCATAAAATAATAATGAAAAGCAAAGAATGTCAACAATCACAAAAGGAAACTGAGAAGAGGGAGGCATTTTAGGTTTCCATGCACAAATCACAGTAGGGAGGTTAGAAATAAAGGCATCCTACATTTTATGTAATATACAAAATGATTTCCTCAAATTGCTAAAGAATGTTTATATCCACTTACCTAACAATAAAAAATATTGACCTTAAAAAAGAAAAAAAAAATGAGTGAGTAAAAATGGAAAGAAGTAATTTTCTTTTAAAAAAATGTATTTATCTTTATTGTTGAGAATATTACAGATGTCCTCCCCCTTTTATGCCCCATTGCCCCCCTCCACCTAGTTTCTGTCCTGCCCCAGACATTAACCAAATAAATCTATGTAAAGAAAATAAATGTCAGAGGCATCAAATAAAAATAATTAGGACTTTTCCAACTAGAAAAATGGAACATTAGAAAGAATCCAATAAAAATATACACCAAAGAGAATAGAAACATCAACTGTTTTGAGAATTTTACGTTATCTCACTTAATTTTCATAATAATTTCTGAGAAAAATATTTGCATTTTATATTCTCAATCATTTATTCTCTCTCTCATAGCATCAATTACCCCCTTCAACTAGCTCATTCCAGGATAATTTAACCACACTCAAATCTCTCCCACTGTGACCACACATGTAACCTCTGCCTCTACTCTCTCCAGTGCACACCTTTTCTTCTCCCTTTTATGGCCAGATTTCATGAAAGTCGTCTAGATTCTATGTCATCATTTCCGTACCTTTGATGCTTACCCTCACCCATCCCAATTTGACTTTTGCCTAAATCTCTCCACCAAATGAATCTGAGTAATCAATGACCTCCACATTGTGAAATTCAATGGACAGTTTTCAGTTCTCAGGTTCATTTTATGGGTCTCCCTACAGTATCTGTTAATCACACCCTCCTTCTTCACATATCCTCTCCTCAATGCTCCTGGCTTTTTTCCTATCTCCCTGGGCTGCTCCTTCCCAGTTTCTTTTGCAGGCTCCGTCCTGGGCCCTCTTTTCTCTCACTCTGTCCTCTTTCCCTGGGCAAGTTCATCTATGCCCATTGCTCCAGTCACTTTGCACATACTGATGGCGCCAAAATGGCTCCAAATTCTGTCTACCCTGCCTATGTTCTTCAGACTCCAGAGCTCTATAAACCAATGCCCGCTCAACAAGTCCCGGCCTGGCTCAGACACTTCAAACTCAACATGATCATGACTAAAGTTGTAATCTACTCCCCACCAACTTCCAGAGTTCACTATCTTCATGAGTGACATTCCCTCTGCCCAGGTCTGCAGGCCAGAAACCTGTGCATCCTTCTCTACACCCCTCACTTACTTCTTTGTGCCTCATCCACCTCCAGGTCCTGTCCATTTACCTCCTAAATCTCTCTCAACTTCATCACCTCTTCAGTCACCATTTCCTAACCCAGCTACTAAAAAATACTTCCTAAATGGTCTCCCCATCCACTCCACACTTTCCATTCTGTCTGTTCTCTATACCAGGGGTGGGCAACCCCTGGCACGCGTGCCAAACGTGGCACGCCAGTAACTTTTGCTGGCACGCGAAACCCTCTCTTATAATCTTCCATTTACAATTTTTTTCTTAATATCAACTTTTTTATTTTTCAGATAAATTTAGTGTAGGTGCATCTTAGATAAATAAATAATTTTACATAACAAGTTATCTTAACGACCGTAGACATGGATTGACGAGAGAGGGGAAGAGCAATTTCTATGCCTCTGCCTTAACTCTCCCTACCTTCCTAGATCCGACCAGTGTTTTGGTTTCATCCACATACGCTTGTGAATCTTTGTTCTCAGTAATGAATTTTGTGAAGTCTCGTAATAGGAGTAGCCTGACTGATGAAAGTAGTAGCTCGTGCATATCTCTGAAGGTCACGAAATATAAACCTGATGTAAAATCTCTGTCATCAGTGATGCAGCAGCAAAGCCCCACTGATAATATCAAATGGAGTCATAAAGTTTTCTGTCGGACTATCAGTGTACATGTATACCTTAAAAAATAAATGTATTTTTCATCATCATATATTGTGTTTTTGTCGCTCGAATGAATTTTATTATTTCTTCAAGGTTCTTTACATACGTACACCTTAAGAGATATCAAGTAGGCGTAACATGTTCTCAAAAAAATTAGGGTTGGCACGCAGAAGAAATTTGAGTCAGAGATTTTGCTGGTTTTGGCACGCACTCACAAAAAGGTTGCCCACCCCTGCTCTACACCAACCATAGTGATTTTTTTTCCAAATGTATATTTGATCAAGTCATTCCCCATCACCAGTCACTAAAAACCTTTAATTATTTCCCATTTCTCTTGGGATAAAATCTCAATGACACCCTGCAAGACCTTGCACTTACCATCCCATCTTTCAGTTCGTTAAAAGTTCCATACTCCCCGGTGTGACCTGTGACCAAGAACCACTTATTCTAGGATATCTTCCCAGACCTCCCAGCCTTGGTTAATAGCAGTTGCTCCTTCAGAGCACTTGCCTCAGTTGTCATTATATTCAGTACTATAATTACCTGATTGATACCCAGATCTGTTTTTATTTAATTGTACCCCATGCAGAGTTCCTAGCACTTAATAGGCACTCAATACACATCTAATGAATGAATGAATGAGTGACAGTTAAATAACATACTAAGTCAGTAGGTGACAGAATTAGGATTTGGAGCCAAGCCTACCAAACACTAAAAGTCATGCTCTTCCCACTGCACCATTCTGCCTCCCACAGCAAATGCTTTTAGTGTGCTTATTGGGTATTGATCTATACAGATAAAGTGACAGCAAACTAGCTCACTAAGCCTTGGTCCACATCTCCAACGAGCATGTCATGAAGCAGCCAGAGATGGCTTGTGAAGGAGCATGTCTTTTGCCACTTCAGCACATCACTTAAGCTTTCTGTGCCTGTGTCCTCATTTGTAGAGTGGTATTAAGAGCAACAATATTGATTTTGATGAGGATTAAATAGAATGCAAATAGTCTCCTGACTATTGATTACTAAGCTTTGGACTAGAAGGGTCTACAAGAAGCAGTGAAAGTGTCTGGGCAAACGAAACCTGCATCATCACATAATATATTACATTGTTTGGATTAGAAAGCTGCTAGAAGAGACAGGTTAAAAATATAATTGTCTCACTCCCATTTAACGAGTACTTATTGATCCCTTACTAAGTAAAAGCTGTTTGGAACATAAAAGACTGATTTGGATTCATTCAAGGATTAAAGAAGACTAAGTTTGAAGGGTCTTCCTTACTTTTAAAAAAAGAATTAGAAATGCCCTTTTGGTGGTGGACAGTCTGGTACGAGCAACATGCACCAGAAGATGGAGAATTAAACTGGTCACAGAAACAACACAAAGGCAAGAACATCTTGATTCTCCAGAATAAGCCATGACAAGTTAGCACTTCAGTCCCATAGAAGCAGCAGCACCGGAATTACTGGGTATGTGCACTGTCTATGTTCTACTTAATGCAAACACACACCCAACCACATACAGCCTATGCAGGAGGCAGATCAAGGTGAAGCAGAGCTGCAGATTGGTTTCCCAAAGGCAGCCTGTGGTTTCAGGGAGGAAAAAGACCTTACGCACCCGCTCTCACCAGAGGCCACCGAAAGACAACGAGCACTAAGGAGAGAGAGTAAAGCTGTTTCTACCCCTCTCTCCTTGACCTCAGATGGCCCCTCCTTGCTGTTTAAGTATCCTGTCCCCTTTGGTGTCCCCATCTCTAAAATAGGAATAATGGCCTCACAAGAACACATTGCAAATTGTGTGAAGTACTGCACCTGAGAACACTTCAGAAAATATAAAGCTCTATGTAGGGGTCGTAACATTTTTATTATCATTTTTAATAAGTACACTTTTTGCAAATTAAAAGCCCATTGGAGGTTAAATCCACCCAGGTGAGGAGTAATACCTTGAGCATCCCCCAGAGGGCACCGTGGCCACTAAGCACTTTGGACGCCACACTTGAATGTAGTGCCTGGTTACTTGGGCACCCTCCACAAACACCTGCTCTGCTATAACCTGGGAGGTAGGGCAAGCACACGGATCTTCCTATCCTGCTCCTCAGTGAGACGCATAGGACCCAGAGCTGCCCAGATAATACACCACCAGCACCGGAGTCAGGAAACACTACTCCCCAAGAAGCACAGGCCAAATCACGAACATTTTAATGCCTACTTGTTTGAAGCACTGGACTATGAACTTGGGGGAAAAACAAAGAAGTTGGACAGTCCCTACCCTCAGAATGTTCATACTCTTGTTGGAGAAATAATATGCAAATAGAGAAAAAGATAATCAGTGAGATACGAAGATGATTAAATACAAAATGGACAAAAGGGAGAATAAAAACAATAGTTGGCCCTAGCAGGTTTGGCTCAGTGGATAGAGCATTGGCTTGTGGACTCACGGGCCCTGGGTTCAATTCCAGTCAAGGGCACGTATCCGGGTTGCGGGCTCGATCCCCAGTGGAGGGCGTGCAGGAAGCAGCCAATCAATGATTCTCTCTCATCACTGATGTTTCTATCTCTTTCTCCCTCTCCCTTCTTCTCTGAAATCAACAAAAATATATTTTAAAAAAATAGATGGGGCCCTACTGAGTGGGCAGGATCAAGGCCAGATGGCGTAACAGGGGAAAGTCTGGTATCCCAGACTCAAGGCAAACTCTGCCACACTGTTCAGTGAATTTGGGAGGTTACTTCGTAGACCAGGCTCCACTAAAATATCCATGGGTTAAGACCAGATCATCTCAAACTCTTTTCTAGGTCTGATATTATTAAGGCTGTAATATCAGTTCCACTTTCTCTTCTTCTTTCAAGTGTTTCCTGTCCCTCATTTAAAGAAACTTGTAAATGTACAGGCATAGCTCCCTGGTGACTTATCTATAGAGAGGCAGAATCCTCTAGTGACCAAGGGGCAGGATCTGGAGGTGAACACACCTGGACTCTGCCCTTGCTGCCTGTGTGACCTTGAGCATGGCCCTGAGCTTCTTGAAAACCTCAGTCTCCTTATCTCTAAAATGGGGATAACATCAAATACCACAGAGTAAATCGAATAGCACATTTCTTACATAGCCAGTACTCAGTACATGTTAGCTGTTAATGGTGTTTGTGGTTCTAGGTTACACACACACACACACACACACACACACACACACACACACACATCTATTTCCCTATAGTGCATTTATTCTCTCTGTACTCCCACTACATTTAGATGAGAATGCCTGAAAGACACATCACATCCTATATAATAAAGAGGTAATACACAAATTGACCATTACGTCCTCGCACAAGATGGCAGCCCCCATGTGGTTACAAGATGGCCATGCTCATGTCATCACAAGATGGCCAGCAGGGGAGGGAAGTTGTGGGTGATCAGGCCTGCAGGAGAGGGCAGTTGGGGGCAACCGGGCCTGCAGGGGAGGGAGGGCAGTTGCGGGGGACCAGGCCTGCAGGGGAGGACAGTTAGGGGTGACCAGGCTGGCAGAGGAGGGCAGTTGGGGGCAACCGGGCTGGCAGGAAAGCAGTTAGGCATTGATCAGGCTGGCAGGGGAGTGGTTAGGGAGTGATCAGGCTGGCAGGCAGATGCGGTTAGGGGCAATCAGGCAGGCAGGCAGGCAGGCAGGCAGGCAGGCGAGCGGTTGGGAGCCAGCAGTCCCACAGGGATCGGGCCTAAACTGGCAGTTGGACATCCCCCGAGGGGTCCCAGATTGGAGAGGGTGCAGGCTGGGTTGAGGGGCACCCCCCGCCTCAGTGCACAAATTTCGTGCACCAGGCCCCTAGTCTTCTATAACACAGTTTCCCAACAGAGTTTCCTGTTGTGCTTAAAGGCCAGCCAACAGCTAGTAAACAGGTATTTAAGATCATTTCCAAATGGTACATTTCCCCTGTCTGCGGAGATGCACCTCTGAATAGGAGCATGTGACCAGACTTCTGAACTAACAGGTAATGTTCTTTATATAAAAGTTATTAGCACTCATTTTGGGGAAGGAGGAAAAACAGAAAGGCAAAACCACCACTATTTAATGTTCTGTAAGCCAAAGAAAACACTAACATATACAGCCACGCCTCGGGTGGGGGCCCCGAGAGCCACCTCAGAGAAGGTCAGCCCAGACTGGTTCCAGCTCTAAATAGAAAGGTGTGTTTGCATAGAGAACTAATTTGGTAGTTCTCATGTGTTTACTAGGGCTTTCTGCTTTACTTTCAGCTGCCCCCCCCCCTCCCCGTTTATTAGAAAAGTAACGATGCCAGGAAGACACAGATCTTCATTAGGCGCATGTGTTTATTTTGTTTTATTTTAATAGTGATCTACATTCCTCCCTCTCCTCCCAGATTCTCTTTCCCCCACCTCCCTTCCCAAACCTGCAAATGCCAGAGTTTCTGAGAAACAAAGTACTTCCTCCGGGAGCTGTGTTCCCTCTGCCTCTACGCATCTCCCATCAGCAGGAGGTGTGCTGCAGCGGGAGGGGCAGGCCCTTCAACACGGCCACTCTCTGGAGCTTCGGGGCTTTAAACAGGCTCTTATACAGCAAGTATTCATGTACCACTTGTACAATTTTTTTTAAACCACGACGTGTAACAATGTATCCTGTCCACTCTCTCTCAACTTGATGGCTGCCTATTTGAAGAATGTGTGTGTGTGTGTGTGTGTGTGTGTGTGTGTGTGGGTGTGCATGCCTGTGAATTGCACACACAGTGACAGTGTTAATGGTCTGGTGGCTGAAATGCACGCGGGGCCTTGTGCCAGCCCCAGGCCGATCTGGCCAACTCAGCAAGCTTCTCCGTCCCCCTTCACCCCACGTGTGCCTTGACCCAGAAGATGCCGCCAGTTTGGAGGATGACTTTCTCAGGTGAAGATATCCATCCTTGGTCAAGGGGACAGGAAATGTCCCACCTCCCTGCGAGCCCTCAGGTGAGGCTGTCATATACAAAGCCCAGAGCCATTCTCCCCAGCTTCACAGCACAGACAGTCTGATGATGACCTCCTCAGATTGTGGTCTTGACCTTACAAGAAAAAGTGTGGGACTAGATATTCCAGTGCCGACCAAATTATATCCCTAAGGACTGATTGTCACCCTACTATAAGTTGCTGTATTTTTGTTTTTTACTTCTTCTCCCCTTCTCTTCACTCCTACTCTCATAAGGTTAAACTAGGGTACAGTCTTGAGGGGATTTCCATAGAATACGATGTTAATGTAACATTAAAAGAGTATTAAGTAATGTTATCTAAATATATTGTACTTAATATTCTTTTGTCAACAACCAATAATAAACTTGGGGAATGAAGCATAACAACACATTTGGGGGAGCAGGCCACTCTGGGGAAACAACCCTAATGACCGAATGTTTGCCTGACACCGTGAGGTTCTTCCTCCCAAAAGACTGGGCATGGGCAGGGGACTCCCAGACTAAATAAACAGGAGAGTTCCCTGGGCACCACCCTTTTTCCTGGGGACCCAAGAAAGCAAGCTGTAATTCTAAAAGTTGTCACCAAGGACATGCTTGGAACAGAGGAGAGAGAAGTTCTCTGACCCAGACATATCCAGCTTAGCTAAAGGTCCATCATTTCTTTAACACTCATGACACATTTTAAACATTCATGTGAACTGCCAATATGTCCCACAATATATCCATGCTTAAATAAAGAAATAATGTCTTTGTCGCTAGGGAAAACCGAGCGTCCAGGAAGACGTGCGGTGTTAACCCGTACACCTTACGATCCCACCAAAGATCCATCCCCCCGAAAAGCAGCAGGTGGAGAGAACCCTAGGCGGCAGTTGGAAGATGTGAGCTCCATTCCAGGCCCTGACACTAGGCCTCTGTGGGACCATGGGCCAGTCACAGCATAAGCTCTGTGGTGGTTGATTTGATGTGTCAACTGGACCAGACCAGGGGGTGCCCGATTCAGTCAAACACTGTCCTGGGTGTGTCTGTGAGGGTACATTTAGGTGAGACAGACATTGAAATCAGTAGACTGAGTAAAGCAGATTGTCCTCCCTAATGCTGGTGGGCCTCACCCAACAAGATAAAGGCCTGAATAGAACAAAAGATTGCGTCTCCTCCAAGAAAGGGAGAGCTCTCCTGCCCAGTGTCTTTGAACTAGAACATGAGCCCTTCCTGCTGATGAACTGGGACCTTGGCTCCTCCTGGTTCTACGGCAGCTTCCAGCCTTTGGACTTGAATTGGGACATTGTTTCTGCAGATTTTGGACTTGCCAGCTTCCATAATCACATGAGCCAAGTCCTTATAATAAATCTCTCTCTCTACATATACACATCCTGTTGGTTCTATTTCTATGGAGAACCCTGACTAATACAAGCTCTAAATCTCCACCACCTATAAAGTATTATAATAGAAATTAAAACATGTCCAATGCTTTTCACTGCCCCTCTCCCCCACCCAAATTCTAAAAGTAATTGGCACTTACTTATTAGACACATTTCCCTCCTTCCTTCTTCCAGTTTATATAGTCTTAAAGTTAGTATTACTGGGGTGGGAGGAAACTCGATGATTTATAAAAAAATACATTTTTTAGAATTTCACAATGCTGCTTAATGTAAAAAGATTTTAAGTCTTGCAGTAGATAAATCTTTTAAACTGCTTGGAATCCTTTTTTAAGAAAGTGCATTTATTAATGCTACCACAATGGTTCAGCACACGGCTGGAAAATGGCAAAATAGAATAACTGTTCAGGTCGCATGCACTGGCATCTCTCCCCCCACCGGCACCCTCATGATGCAGGCACTAGATAACTAAGTAGTCATTCAGCCAGCAGGCCCTGCAGAGGGAGGGAGGTGGCTCAACTCTTACTGAGAAAGTGTTATGAACTCCCCGTCTTATAATTACCCCTGGCACCTCTCCCTCTGCCACCAAGGCAGTGATGGGCAGAACTACTTCTCACTCCAGTGCCCTCCAGTTGCCCTTGGTTTTCGGTTTAATCTAAACTCACCAGGGAAATCCAGGATAATTTATTTTTGACCCACACCCACTAGGATGTGCTCGCTGGTCAGAACTGACACTTATTCTCTACCTTGTCCTCTGGCCTAGAGGATGAAGAGCTTTGTCCATTCTTCCTCCCCTAGCATAGTACCTAGTGCATAAGAAACACCCAGTAAGTACCTGTAAAATGGGTAAATGAATGAATAAACGTACAGAGCAGTACTTCAAATAGTGGAACTTTCCATAGTATGAACTTGATTTTGACAGCCTTCTGGCAATTACAGTGAGAACAATTACAGCACTTTCTTCCATGGGTCTCAAACTCTTGGCTCATGACAATAACAAGGAATAAATAACCTCATGGGATGCAGGGAACGCACGGAGGGCACACTGTACAGGGTCCTGTGAGGGCAAGAGTGGATTGGGGCCAACCGCAACGCCTGTAAGCTGCAGGTAGAATTCAAACAAGTGAGAACTCTGCTTGTCATCAGAGCGGGTTGGGGGAGTCATCAGGCTCCCAATCTGGACTCCCGGGCACGGGCATATCCCACCTAGTGTGTGCCATGGATCTGCTCCTCAACTGCCCACGGGTAAATCCGGCAAACCAACGCTATCGGGGGGCAGCTACAGTGGATAAATGACAGATTGAGACATTTAACGCCAGGAAGGACTCCAGTACAATCTATTTAACCCCTCTCATTCCTCAGATATGAAAACAAGGCCAAGAGTTCTTAAATAACTCCACCGGAGTTTAAGATTCCAGAGCGAGGATTTAAACCCAGCTCTTCTGGTCTTGAGTCCAGCGTGTTTCCTATGACACCACTCTGCCTGGGCCTTGCTGGAGCCTGCGACCTGTCACTGAAGCTTTTAACACAAATGTTTTGAAATCCTTTTAAGAAATTCTTGGAAACATCTGCTTACATTCTTTCAAGTTGTCAGAGGATCCAGAACAGAACAACAGCGGAACCCACGTGCAACCCACCCGACCACACGCAGAAGGTCCCGATGTCTCCCTTCCTGCCGCAGTCACTCATCAGCACCAGGCCATCAGCCACTAACGCTGAGCGGTAACACCAGGACCCCTCACCCCCGTCCGCACAGAAAACTATGACTAAACTCTGCTGTTACTGAAAAACAGCTTCACTGACGGGATCCGGGAGAGGCAAGGTGGCAGGCTCCATCCCAGGACCACTCCCTGCTCCTTCCACATGCTCGGCACGCAGCACAGACATCCACTAAGCAAGACCCCAGCCCAGGGGGCCTTAAGTGGAGCTTAGTTCTTGCCCCAATACCTTGGAACTGCTTTTCTTTGGGTGGGAAATATGGAAAGGGAGATACAGGTTTCAGGTTTTGCTGTTGCAAACCTGTATATTGTTGTAAATTGCTTCATCCAATTCGCTCAAACCATTTACAGACATGACTTCATAGCTTTTCAACAAGTCTAAATTTATTTCAAAGTAAAAAGTTAAAAAGTAAAATTTTAAAAAGGAATGAGGGAAGGCAGGAAGAAAATAAGGGAGAAGAGGAGGAGGGAGGGCGGGAACAGTCCCAGGAGGGCAGAGCCTGGCTCCTTCGCATCCCAGGGGCGAGTACTCGGGTCCTCAGTGACGCAGCCCAGTAGTCAGGGTGCAGTTGTCAGTAACAAAAACCGACCGAGCAACTTGAAGCAGAAAGGTCTTAATTCGGGCAATTAGGTGCTTGTAACATTGGAGGAAGAGCTGGGGGCACGAGCTCTGGGCTGGGCCTCCAAGAATGAGACCAGGCCTCGCAAAAGAGCTGTCAGTCAGAAAGCCCTGCCCAAGCTGGCCTGGGGAACACAGGCCCCCTCAGCCGCCACCCGGGCAACAGGGACCTGCTGCTGGATGCTCGCTCTGAGGGAGGGCACACTGCACTTGCAAGATCAGCACCAGCCAGCAAGTGGGTGCCTCGAACACCTGCCTCCAACCCTCTCAAGTCGGTTCCAACTTCGGTTCCTCCACGGTATATTTAACTGTGAGGATGCAATCCCATCTTGAACTAGGATGGCGGGCACTGTGTCTGGGAAATGGCACTTTAGCCTCACTGCTCCTGCAGTACAGCACGGCACACCAGGAGGAGAGCACAGCAGATGCTGGCCTTGCCAATGTGCTGTACATCCTGCCTCTACCCACCACCAGAGAAAGCCCTTCTTCCACAGAGCAAGGGCCTCACCAGGCGGAGCTGGGGGTTCCTCCTCACTCTGAACCATCCCTTTTTAGAGGATCCAGCTCAAGTCCAAACCCTCCTTCAAGTTAGCCGACCCACAAGAAAAGGCTCCAAAGAATAGGTTCCAAAGAATATACCTCGGTGGCCAACAGGTACATGAAAACTGTTCAACATCACTAAACATCAAGGAAATGCAACTTAACACCACAGAGAGAGATCACCACATCTTTTAGAATGATTTTTCTTTTTAAAAATATATAAATTTATTGATTTCAGAGAGAAGGGAGAGGGTGAGAGAGACAGGAACATCAATGATGAGAGAGAATCATTAATTGGCTACCTCCTGCATGGCCCACACTGGGGATTGAGCCCACAATCCGGACATGTGCCCTGACCAGGAATCAAATCTATGACCTCCTGGTTCATAGGTTGATGCTCAATCACTGAGCTATGTCAGCTGGGAAGAATGACTGTTAATTTTTAAAAGATAGGAAATAACAAGTTTTAGTGAGAATGTGGAAAAAAGGGAATTCTTGTGCACTGCTGGTGGGAATGTAAATTGGTGCAGCCACTATGGAAAACAGTATGGACATTCCTCAAAATTAACAACAGAACTACCACATGACCCAGCAATTCCACTTCTGAATACACATCTTAAGGAAATGAAAACACTATCTTGAAAAGATGTTTGCAAATCATGTCCATTGCAACATTATTTATAGTAGCCAAGACGTGGAAGCAAACGAAGTATCCACCAATGGGCAAATAGATATAGAAAATGTAGAGTATGCACAGAGAGAGAGAGAGAGAGAGAGAGAGAGAGAGAGAGAGAGAGAGAGAGAGGAATCTTATTCAGCCATAAAAAGAAAGCCTGCCATTTGTGATATTGATGGACATTGAGGGTATTATGCTAAGTGAAATAAGTCAGAGAGAAAGACAAATACTGCATGATCTCACTTATATGTAGAATCTAAAAACAAACAAACAAAACTTAAGAAAACCTCATAGATACAGAGAACATATTGGTGGTTGCCAGAGGTGTGCAGATGTGTGGGGGCATGGCAAATGGGTGAAGGGGGTCAAATGGTACAAACTTTGGGGCAAACTTTAGGTACAAAGTTTTGGGGCTGTAATGTACAACATCGTAGCAAACAAAAAACATTAGCCACATGGCAACCTTGCTAGAGTCAACGGGGGACCAGATCCCGGCACCCATCACCCAGTCTAAGCCACTTTCTGCCTAGGTGGAGCCCGAAGACCAGTTCAAGGCCTGTCCTCGTGTAGGCCCTGTCCATGCCCGACTGCCTCCAAGAAACCGAGATGGCTCTGTGCCATTTTTGAGACGGGATTCCTGCCCTACTCCCTCCCTCCAGAATTCCTGCAACTGCTGTGCTTTCCTGGACCCATTTACTTCAGTTGGATTCCTGCTACTGGCCACCAAGTAAACAAGCAGCTCTGGGCTTGCATCCTGGCTCTGTCACGGCCAGCTGAGTGAACCTAAACGAGGCACTACAACTCTCTGCGCCAGAGTTTTCTAACGTGTAAAATGACGAATCTCGTACCACCCAAAGATGGAAAAGGATGAAATAAGACTAGGTAGGTCCATAGTGAGCACCCAAATCATTCTCATTCTTTGACGGGGTTTGTTCACTGTCTACTGCTTTTTTCCACCTTTCTTCCGCCATGTGCTTGGGGATGACCAGTGCGCACCTGACATCGGCTGCCCACTCCCTGGATGGTCGTTGCCTGCCTGCTGCTGAGCAACATCCTGATCTGCAGCCTCGTTCCAGGGACCCTTCTGAGCTTGCTTGTTTTCAACCACATTGAGTCAGAGTGAAACATAATGAAATACGGGGGTCTGCAGAAGAGTCACATTTTTTTTAATGAGATGAATTTGGGTCTATCCCCGTCTCTCACCTACTTGCATTTTGCTATGATTTCTTGGGTGGAAAGGAGAGTCAGAATGGAAGCTAGCAAGCTGAGCACCATCTCTGCCACAGACCTGGAGGAGCCACCCAAAGCCTGACGCACTGTGCGCCATGTGTATCTCCTCATTAAAAACAACTTCTTCAGAGAACCTTATTCTAGTCTGTAAGACCCTTTGGTGACATCCAGGCATTACCACTAATTGCCATGCACTCCCCAAACTTGCTCAGGGCCAGCCCTCCCCTGGGCCAGCAAGGCTGGAATGACATAGGCCCCTCTGGAAATAACAGAGGTGATGGTCAAAGAATTCGGGGCTCCTGGCCCTTTCATATATTCCAACTAGTAAATATGGCATTACCTAAAAATTCCAAGTAGGCTCAAGAAAAGGGGAATCTGTCCCATTAACTCTAGCCCAAATATGAAGATCGAAAGTAGGGTAACAAATACAGGGAAATTCCAAAGGACCCACTCAGCTGCCTCAGAAAAAGTCACCTGAGCATAGATTAATGACACTAGAAGGCTCATCTTAGCATTATCTAATATTTAAATTTTTAAATCCTATGCTTAAGTTTCCCATTGTTCACATTTCTCTTTATCCCTATTCTTTTTAGACACTATGGCTTTAGGATGATGCTCTTTTGAAAGTCTACAAATGCATATAAATATTAATGAAAATAGAACTCTGATACACATTCTAAAGTTATTTGAATAGTTTACATATTCATTAGAAGCCTATGTTTATGCATGGTATAGGCCTGTGGCAAAATTTGGCTTACCCACCCTTTCCCTGTTCCTGATTTTATCTGTAGGATATCTTCCACAGTGATCTCTGCTTTTCTGTTACTCCCTCAAGTGACCACATTCTGCCCGACCACATTCACTAGGAAAATGCATTGCGATGAATGAACACGATTAATAGCAGATGTTCTGTTCTCCTGTTCCTTCCCTAACTCCCACTGGAATATGGGAACTCATCTGGCTTTGCCAAAAATGCCATAAACAACAGTAAAACTTGGTCTACTGGGCTTCATACATGTGTGCACATGGAGATGAAAGAGGTTACCCTGGGTTTCCTGTGCACCACATGAGAGCACGTGCCAAATGGAAACTACGGCAATGGTATCAGGCATCAGGTGAAAACAGAATCTTGGTTTATCTAAGTATCTTCCTCCTGTCATTTTCCTAACTGTAAACAGCACATAAGGGCTATAGTGAGGCATCCACTCCAAGAATCTCAAAATAAGAGAAAAATGTCCTTGAAAAATGATATTTTAAAATCAACCAGTAGTGAATCCAACTAAACCACCATAGAGAGAAAGAATGACTCCCGAGCTTACAAGGCATGAGCATGATCAGACCAAAATGTTCTATGAAATATCTGAAGAAAGGATGCGAGAATGTGCTGATCAGAGACAGGCTTTGGGAGTGCTGTCACCTATTGGTCATTGAGCCTTAGAAAAGGATGGTCCACAAATTATGACAGACAGGTTTACTCAAGCACTGTCCAGAGTTAGGGCATCCTTAGCCTCGGGAACTGGGTGCAGAACCCTGACTTTAGAAGTCTCATTTACTCTTGCATTCTAGATCCGGTTCTGCCAGGGACACAGACCAAGTGACTTGCAGTAAAAGGAATGACTGATGTGCAGTTTCAGGCTTCTACTGTGCAGTCTGCTAAGCCACCACTCCCTGTGACACCCTCAGTCCCCCATCCAAAATCTTCAGTAAAACCTACCCCTGAGAGGCAAGATTGCACGACTATAAAAAGCCTCAGAACAGACTCTGGCCCTGACTGGTGTGGCTCAGTTGGTTGTTCATCTTCCCATGCACAGAAAGGTCACCAGTTTGATAACCAGTCAGGGCACATGCCCAGTTGTGGGCTCAATCCCCAGTAGGGGGCATGCCGGAGGCAGTCGATCAATGTTTTGCTGTCACACTGATGTTTCTCTCTCTCCCTCTCACTTCCAATTTCTCTAAAAATCAACAAAAAAAATCTTTAAAACAAAAAACAGACCCTGGGGCTAGAATGCCTGGGCTCATTATCTGCCTCTATCACCTAACTTACTGCTTCTTCCAAGAAAAGTTATATAATTTCTTTGCCTTCCTCATCCAAAACAAACAGGGAGAACATATAAGTTCTGTATATGTATGGCATTATGAGGGAAGGATGATTCAACTCAGTGCAGCACAAAACCTCTAGGCACAGAAGGAGACGCCCAGAAGCTGTGGCCAGCAGAACCACATAAACACCAAGGCAGCAGAACGCTGGAAGACACAGTGGGACTCAATGCAATCAGGTCGAGAGCTTAAGGAGCTGGAAGAGCCCAGCTGACATCTGGATTACACCAATAGTAATGAACATTAATGGAACAATTACCATGTGCCAGATACTTATCTGTTTTTCTGCAGAGGTTCAACTTGGTTGACCAGTATGGTTTGAAAAGAATTGTATCAAAGAGTAAGCGGGGGAATCACAAGAGAAAAAGGGCCTCATTCTCACTCCTGTTATGCAAAGACATAGAATCTAAGTTATACCCAGTCTTGATTTTCCAACAAGACAAGGAATCAACAATGATCTCATAGAATTCTACTCGGGCTCCAGAATACTGAAGGTCAATGACCACCAGGGATAGTGATGAACATTTAAAAAACAATGATGCCCAGGCCTCATCCCCGGAGATGGAATCCCTTGGTAGGTAAGCCCCGGGCATCAGGATGTTAAGCTTTTCAGTTTGTTGTAATGTGCAGTCCAGGCTGAGAACCACAGCTATAATGGATTTTAATCTATTTCCACATAGGTTGTTCCCAAACTTTCCTAATAATAGAGATCACCTGGAATAATTGTTGGTTATATAGATTCCCCAGGCCCCTTCGCTAGGATTCCTGAGTTAGTAAGTCTGTGATGGGGCCCAGGAATCGGCATGTTTGCAAACATCCCAGGTGGTGTATATCATCAAGGAGGTTCAGAAAACACTGTCACCTTTAGGAAAAGGTGTGGGCAATATCATCAAATCAACAGAGATGGTTAAGTTGAGAATAATGACTCTAAGTATACATATTGGTATCCATGATTCCATAATCTCTCCTTTGGAGTTTTGTTCCAGTCCCAACCTATGTCCAGACCTCAGCCAACAGACAAAACATGGGGAAAAAAAATCCCCCATTCTGTAGATACTTGATATTTCTTCAGTAGGCCACCAGCCCAGAGAGAGGAGAACCAATTGTTACCTGTGGTTTCTGTCATTCCTTAAGGGATCTTTTTTCACTATTATTCAAACCAAATCACCAGGACCTAGTATTTAACAATGATGTAAGCCACATACACATCACTGAATAAGCACTTAGATGTCAATTCACTTGAAAGTATGTTCAACCGCTTAAAAACAGGATGCGGCTTATTTTTTTTAAATGTTTTATGCTGTATTATTTAAACTGTCCCATGCTTTAAAAAAAGGCAGAAAACTTCCCAAGTTCATTCTTTAAGTTCTCACTATAAGTAGCTATATACCCACTTATATATGGACTAGAGGCCCAGTGTACAAAAATTTGTGCACTCAAGGGGTCCCTCAGCCCAGCCTATGCCCTCTTGCAGTCTGGGACCCCTTGGAGGATTTCTACCTGCTGGCTTAGGCCCGCTCCCTGGGGGACTGGGCCCAAGCTGGCAGTCAGACATTCCTCTGGCAGCCCAGCAGCCCTCGGGGGATGTCCACTTACCAGCAGGGAGCAGACCTAAGCTGCAGTTGGACATCCTTAGTGCTTCTGAGGCGGTGGGAGAGGCTCCCGCCACCACCGCTGTGCTGGCAGCTGTCATCCTGGCTTGTGGCTGAGCAGAGCTCTCCCTGTGGGAGCGCACTGACCACCAGGGGACAGCTCCTGCATTGAGCATCTGCCCCCTGGTGGTCAGTGTGTGTCATAGTGACCAGTCATTCCCAGTCGTTCTGCTGTTAGGGTCAATTTGCATATTACCCTTTTACTATATAGGATAGAGGCCTGGTGCACGGGTGGGGGCCGGCTGGTTTGCCCTGAAGGGTGTCCCGGATCAGGGTGGAGGTCCCGCTGGGGTACCTGGCCAGCCTGGGTGAGGGGCTGATATCTGTTTGCAGCTGGTGGCCATGGCCGGCTGAAAGCAGGTGTCTGGGGTTTATTTATCTTCTATAATTGAAACTTTGTTGCCTTAAGTGGAGCTCAGGCAGGCGGGAAGCTTGGCTCCCTCATCACTGAGGCAAGCAAGCCTCCTGCTTGCTCCAGCTCTGTGGCTGCTGGCCACCATCTTGGTTGGGTTAATTTGCATATAGTCGCTCTGATTGGCTGGTGGGTGTGGCTTAAGGCATAGCAAAGGTATGGCCAATTTGCATGTTTGTCTTTTATTAGTGTAGATAAGTATAGAAAAAATAAAATAAAAGGAAATGTATAGCAATCTCATTTGATCATATCTGAAGATCCTAAAATAGTCTATTAAAATAATTGTAGCCCTGGATGGAATTGCTCAGTGGTTAGAGAGTCAGCTTGTACACTGAAGGGTTGGGTCTCAGGTTTGATTTCCCATCAAGGGCACATACCTGGGTTGCGGGTTCGATCTTCCACTGCGGTCTGGGAGTGTGTAGGATGCAACCAATTGATGTGTCTCTTTCACACCAATGTTTCTCTCTCCGTCTCTCTCTCTCCTTCCTCCCTCCCTCCCACTCTCTCTAAAAATCAATGGAAAAAATATCCTCAGTGAGGATTAACAACAAAATAACAACAGTAATACATAATAAGGGTTTATTCTAGGATGCAAGAATGATTCAACATTAGAAAATTGGTTTACAAAGTCACTACTCTGAAGGATGCCCATTGTTGCTATTATTAAATATTTTACAATAATACAATACTATTGATTGCCAGAGGGAGGGGATAGGAGAGACAGAAGAAGGTAAAGAGGGGACAAATGGTGATGGAAGGAGACTTGACATGGGGTGGTAAACACAAAATACAATATACAGATGATGTATTGTAGAACTGTATACCTGATACCTACATAATTTTATTAACCAATGTTACCCCAACAAATTTAACTAAAAAAATAGTCATAAACATTATGTATGAGTATAAACTCATATACTGGGCACCTGAACTTTTCTTAAAGCTAGAAAAAAAAATGTTTAGAAATAAATGAAATAGTGTATTTATATTGATAAGTAAATTTATGAAACTCACAATTGTAACTAGCATAAGTAGAAATAGTATATAAAACCTAAAATAAAAACTATTTTTAGGACCTCTCAGAAGTCCTAGGTAATGAAAAATGAGAAAAAGACAGGAATATTGTAAGTAAAGTACAAATTTATCTTTATTTGCAGATGGTTTGATGGTCTACTTCAAAAATCCAAACTCGACCTCTTTACATTTTTTTTCTTGAGTTAAAAAAAATTGTAATATAAACTAAATTAAATTTTACAAATAGTAATAATACTTTTCCAAATATGTTTTCCCCTAACATCCCAAAACTCTATGGCAACTACCTTAAGTATTTTCCCATACTTGATTTCTTTGTGACCCTACCAGATAAAATCTTTCAAGTTTTAAATTCAAAGGCCAGAAAATGCAAAAAAACCCAAACAACTTGCAGAGGTCATGTTAATCGAGCTGTGAAGGTCACATACACCTCCGCTGAACTTGAACCCAACTCAACACATCTGCATGAGCCCATGGCTCTCAAACTCCTGCGAGCTGGAATCAGCAGGGGTGTCTCTACAAGACCCTATGACTAGCTCCGCCCCCAGACACCAGGACTGAATTAGGACTGCTAAAACCTGGGCATCGTGTTCATACATGCTGTGCAGGGGATTTGAATGCAGACCAAAGTTTGGAAATCCTTGCTTAAGTAGTCCTCAGGTTGCTCATCATTTTGCCACGTCTGGGATAGGAAGAGCTGGTCAGCAGAGTTTGCTTCGTTGTCTCCAACAACTAGCTCAGTTCCCTCCCCCACAAACAGCCTCTTTTCTAATTCAGAAATGACCTGGAACATTTGCGTACTTGTTTGCCTTCGTTCTGTTTTTCCTACCTGCATTCCTGTACTAACACATTATGTACTTACTAAATAAGCTTGGGTTTGGGGGAAGTGCGTCCCCCTTTAGAACTGTCTTATCTAGTCAGTACAGTAATGCTTTCATCGTATTTACTGACCACCTGCTGTGCAGGCGCTGTGGAGTAGCAGCAATGAATAAGGCCCCTCCCTGTGTTCACAGTTTACAATGTGCTAGAAAAGGACACAAATCACCATAACACATGACAGATCATGAGGAGCAGTTATGAGCACAAGAAAGGCACCAGGAAAGTGTTATGGAGTTTGACAGAGAGAGAAATACTCCTTCCCCCCACAAAAATGATGAGGCAGGAAAAGGTAGGCAATCCAAGGAGAGGGCTGAAATAAGAAAGAGGAGACCCCAGGCAACTGAGCAGGATCCAGATGGGTGACAAGGTGATACCAGAGTGGGTGGGCGACTACCTTTTTTTTTTTAATCCTCACCCGAGGATATTTTTTCATTGCTTTTTAGAGAGAATGGAAAAGAGGGAAAGACAGAGAGAAATATCAATGTGAGAGAAACACATCGATTGATTGCCTCATGCATGAGCCCCGACCAGGGCCCGTGCCAGGGAGGAGCCTGCAACTGAGGTACGTGCCCTTGACCGGAATCAAACCTGGACCCTTCAGTCCGAAAGCCGATGCTCTAGCCACTGAACCAACCCAGCCAGGGCTAGGTGACTACTTTCCAGAGGAGCCACGATTGGCAAGAACAGAGGAAAATGGGAATGCTGAGCACATTTTTCAAGGAGGCGGAGGTGAGGCCTTCCAAGAACTGGAGACCAGGTTCAGATGCAGGTGGCCAAGACCAGGTGCAAAGAGAGCAGAACCCACAGCAAATGTTGAGGTGTCTGGAGAAACCCAGGGGTCCCAGCCCTGACTGAGGTAGGGTACCAAATGCAAGTGAAACAAGGAATTGTCACTTCTGGTTTGGGTTTGGCACGTAAGGATCTCGGAAGTCATCAGCCCATCCTCACAACAAGTAACAACTAAACCAACTGAAATGAGCAACTCTCCTTGGATGTTTCAGAGAACGGAGGTCACAGGGCACGCCACCAGCCCGCAAACCAGAGAGGCCGCTAGGCAGATACGAAGAATCACAATTCAGCAGAGCAGAAACCCAAGAGCAAAAACCTCTATGAAAACGTGCTGGAGGCTCAGTGTAGACAAGTCAGAAATAAAGACTCTAGGGGGACCCCTACCTTTGTGAGTTTTACCTTTTTCAGGTCCTCACAATGAAGATCAGAGAAAAATCCCACCATACGCCTTAGACAGAAGGAGGAGCAGTAGCCACGTTGAAACATACCCGAGCACTGTTCTTAACAGGCCTGCACTCACGAGAAACTGCTTCACTGGAGCCTACAGAACCTGGGAAAGGAGATACCCGACTCAAGTCCTTCTAGCCATCCTGTCTCTTCTAAGTGGGGGGAACTGGGAGGCACTGGTGGGGGCCACAGCCCAGGGCCACGGGCTCACCAGGACTCTGGATGCTTCCCTCCCTCACAACCTCAACACCACATTACCAAGGCTCAGTTGCTGATGGTCTTTAGCCAGTACACCATGTCTATCTTTCAACAACAAAAGATTACAAGGCATTCTAATAGACAAAATAAATAAATAAAAATAAAACCAGGTTGCAGATACAGAGCAAGCCTTGGCACCAGACTCAGATATAGCAGGGATATTGGCATTATGAGATCAAGAAATGAAAATTACTATGATTGTCAAGTGCAGCAGACTTGCCAGCCGGTACCTAACTAGAATGGTCTCTGGCCTGAATACACTAGCAGTGTTACATTCTCACCAAAGGTAACAAAGAGTTTTGTATCTTGGAGAAGACAGTGAGAACTGAATTTCCTGAGTACTCCCCCCCCCCCTTTCCCCCACCACCTACTGAACCAAATCTCCAGGGTGGGACTAAGAACTCCACACTTTGCAAAGCGACCTGGCACCCTGGTGATCAGGCAGTTTGGGAATAACTGCTCTGCACCCAAAGAAACCACCCCAGAGCCTTGCTTTATGACACCCCAGATAGAAATAAATGACTTCATTGGAAGTTTACTACCTTCTATAATAAGCACAATAAACATAAAAACATCTTCAAACTATTATGCTATTTCCATACCCTTTTGGTTTGTTCTTTACTGGGGTATTTGTAATTGGCTTTTTTTTTTTTTTTTCTCTTGATTGACTTTTAAAACAAAATAGTCTTCAAAATGGGGCTGTAAGTTTACCAATAGGATAGGGATGGTTCCTAAAATATCTCCATACATAGAACCCTGAAAAGTTTCCTGTAAGAGGATATGCCTTCAAAATATGTACTGAGTTTATTTAATTGTGTGCATTATTCTAAAGGCAGCAAATCTACATTTAGACACAAGGAAACAGTCTACTGTTACATACCTTCTAAGTAATGACTTCTAACAGCCCATTTTATTGAGCTCCTCATTACAGATAGATTGCAAAGCCACTCAGGAAATCTGCAGATGAAATATGATCCTCAAAATTCTCCACAGGATCTTCCTTTCTTCTGCATAAATAAAACAGCTGAAAGTGCACACTAAATGCAGAAAAGAATCTCCCACTTAAAAGTTGTGAAGTCCTTGTCAAGGCATCAGATTTACTGTGGGAGGCAGAAGAGTGGCCCACGTCCCAATCCCTGCAACCGGGAAATATGTTACCTTCTGTGTCCAAACTAATTCTGTGGCTGTGATTAGTTAAGGATTTTGAAATGGGGAGCTTGTCCTGGTTTTGTGGGTGTGATTTTACAAGGCACACTAATAGAAAAAAATTATCCAGCTGGGCCCAATGTAACCACAAGGGCTGTTACAAGGGAAAGAGGGAGGCTGGAGAGTCAGAGAGGAAAATGTAATAAAGAAGAGTGAGAGTTAGAGATTTGAAGATGCTACACTGCTGGATGCGAACATGGAGGAAGGGCCACAAGCCAAGGAATGCAGGCGGCCCCTAGAAGCTGGAAAAGGCAGGGGAATGTATTTTCCCCCAGGGGTTTCTTGAGGAAACACAGCCTGCCTAACACCTTGAAGCTAACCCAGTGAGACCCATGCCAG
Organism: Myotis myotis; assembly: GCF_014108235.1. NCBI lineage: Eukaryota > Metazoa > Chordata > Mammalia > Chiroptera > Vespertilionidae > Myotis > Myotis myotis. The sequence continues at coordinate 88,382,518 of NW_023416324.1, forward strand.
ACCTCCTACCTACAGAACTGCAAGAAAATAAGCTTGTGTTGCTCTAAGTCGCCAATCTTGTGGTAATTTGTTACCACAGCAACAGGAAACACAGTTGGCACCTACCAGCAGGTGCTGAAAGGGAGTCAGGTCAGTGAGCTGATGGAAGAACAGGAATCGGTACCTTGGGAGGTACTGATGAAGACAAGTTGAGGATGTACTTGGTTACTGCATGCTTGGATGCACTTACACATCGCATTCTTGTTAAGGAAGGGTGAGATCACAGAACAAAGTTCACCTAACTGAACCAAGCAAGGACTGACCAACCAAGCTGCTTGTTTGGGGGGAGGATTCTTTTTCTCTGAACCTGTAATGGCGAGAGTTGATGCAATTATCCCGCCCTTCCTACAATCCTGAGAAGCAGGTAAAGCAATGAATACGGTTGAATGAATTGGGTTCCCCCTCTGGGAAACTAGGTGAGTCTTTTTGAGAAAATAAACCCACAACCCCAGACATCCCTGTGCCAACCAACTAACTTAACCAATCAGGAGGGAGATGCATAAGCCAATCATTGAGACAGCCAAGGTTCACTGGTCCATTCCAGGAACATTTTCTATGCCACCGTCTGTTAGAACACAGTCTAATAATGAGAGAGAATGAGCTGCATCCCAGTGAGAGTGAAACGGCATTGTATGTGCGTGACTAAACCTTCAGGAAGATGGAGCTCGCAGCACCTCCCTTTCGAGTGTCCAGTTGGCCTCTGCAGTGTGTACGCAACATCGGTCTCCACAAAACCAGCCCTGAAACACCAAGTGATCAGTCTTAATTCCAGGGAACTGTTAGAGAATAAGACTGAATTTGCATTCTGGAGGGGACTCCAGTTATTCACGGCAAATATTTTTAAAGTTCAATCTGTAATATCTCTTTTTTAAAAAAGAGTCACATTATCTGTATTTACATTATCCATACAAGTGAAATTCCAGAGTTTGATTTGTTGTGCAACGGCTTCGTGATATCTCTTTAAAAGCAAGAGCGAGGACAGTAGCTCACTGAAAACATTACTGCAAGTAGGGAAGGAGAGGAAGATCCTGGGAATGGGACAAAATTCAAACTTTTTATCACAAGTCTCCTACTACTGAGAGAAGACTTCTTCTTGAGGTCAACGAATTCCTGCACACAGTAAGTACTTAACAAATGTCTATTAAATAAAGGAAGGCATGATTAGAACCCTCCAACTGTCAACTGCCCAGCTGGTAAGATCTCCATGCACAAATTAAACCCCTTGTTGGCCTCACTCTCATGGTCCCCTGGGCTTCCCTACTTCTGTGGCTACTGCCCTGGACACTGCAGTTCCAGCAGTAAGGGCTGTGGGGGCATCTAGACAGTGAGGCAGAAATCTGACCTCCACTTCATGCCTCATAATAGACAACTGTCTTGTAAAGGGCTGTCCCATCATAACAGCACACTCTCCATACATCACAGATCTCATACCGTAAACCTATGTTTTGGCAGGAAAGGGGAAAGAAACAGGATCATGGTCCAAGACTTATTCTTAGTGGGAAGAGCTATAAATACAGGCTGCTGGGCCTATGAATTTCTAACATCTTTTTCTCAAAGTTGCAGATTATTTTAAAATAAGAATAAGTGCAGATAGATAAAAGTCCCCTTCCATCACTTCCAGAAAAGGACAGCTAAGTGCTTCTATATTAAACAGGTTTGATCTGAGGAAAGCAGATGACATTTCACACCCTCTCCCCTCCACAGCCTTCCCACACTTATCATTCTAAATACTTTAACTGCCTCAGCTGAAAATGCAGAATCACCTCTCCTCACACCAGCTGATCCTGGGATACACAGCAAATACCCGGTCCCAGCGCTGCTCCTCCACAGCCCTGCCCCATAACTTCTCTCCCCTGCTGTGGTCCCTCTGGCAGGGCACAGCTGTTCCTTCCCCCCACCATTTCTGAGGACAGATCCTTCACTCAACAGCTGTGTTTGTTTACAGGACTAGAAGTGAACACGGGATGCACACACTTGATCCAGCAGAGTTTTTCTTTTGGCAGCTCCTCCTCCAGACTACACAATATATGCAACCTTGGAGTCCAGTTATACTTGGCCACCGGTGTGAGCCAAGAAGGTGGGCAGCAAAAGTCACCATGTAGGGGGACCTCGCATTGTTTGCTCCACATCCTATACACAGACAGATATAGGTTTTCCCTTTAAGCAGGGCCAAGAGCCCACACCTGCACGTCCATCTGAACCTGCCATTTCCTTACAACAGAGGGACAGGGTCCCCACTTGTCAGGCACAAGAGGATGGATGGCCCAGTAGGTAGCCCTGCGAGTCTCTCAGAGGTTCTGCCCAGGCATGATAGAGCCAACCTCCCAGTCAGACACAAACCACACTTTCTTGTCTGGCGGACTGTCCCCTGTAGCAAATGGCTCCTTGGAGGAAACCCACTAGGCCCCTTCTTTTTAAATAGTGTTGTAAAGGGCTGAGGGGTAAAAGTCTGGGACACAAAAGGAAATGCAGATGTTTTCTTGAAACCTTTTCTGTTCAGAAAAATACTTTTTGTTTTTGTTGTGTGTTTTTTTTTTATTCCCATAAGAGTGCTCCCTCAGCGTTTTAAAGTTAAATCAACTAGAAGAGGGTCATTATCTTCTGCAAAAATACAGACCGTAATCATTCCTCTTTTTCTGAAATGAACACTTCCAACCCTCTTGTTTCAAGGAAAAGGGGGGTCTCATGCCTTCCTTCTTTTGAGATCTCTCTTATGTTACTCCTCCCAGGGGTGGGCTGCTGAGAGTGGCGGCTGAAAACATTGGTGAACTTTTTCCAAGTTCGAAATTCGCTTCTGAGATGTATGCTTTATACTTCAAAACACAGATGTCTAAAGGCCGATCTATTTCTCCAAGACTCCGGAATCCACAGCAGTACCTGCAAGCAGTGTGGGTGCAAACTTGCACAGGAGCTGGAGGTTGGGTGGCAAGCACGGCCACATTTTATGGGCTGTGGGCAAGTATCACTGTTGTTAAAAGGCCTCTCCTGTAGACTCCCATGATATTGGAATTGCACATTTGTGTTGCCAAGCCGCTTAAACACCATGCTGACCATCAGGATTTCCTCTATCATCTTACTACTTATCCCAGAAAGGAGACATGCAAAAATATGAACCATAGCAATGTTTTGATAGGTCCACTGGAAAAGCATTTAAAATGTGTGGTCAGACACTCAGACATGCACACTGAGTTGTATCTTTTTATTAAATCAGAACATAAGTTTTATTATAGACTAGAGGCCTGGTGCACGACATTCCTGCACTGGGGTGGGGGGTGGGGGTGGCTCCCCCTCAGCCAGAAGCTGGGCTTGCTGCTCCTTAGTGCTGCCTCGGAGGCAGGAGAGGCTCCCACCACCGCTGCTGTGCTCACCAGCCATGAGCCCGGCTTCTGGCTGAGCAGCGCTCCCGCAGGTGGTCAGTGTGCGTCATGGCGACCAGTCGTTCAGCTATTTGGTCAACTTGCATATTAGGGTTTTATTATATAGGATGCTATAATGCTTAGAGATAGAAAGAATATTTAGTAAACCATGGGTTAAGAGCAAGCTTACATTTCTATCATGTTTATTGACTATACTCAATTAGCATGTAGAACATATGTATGTCGTACCTTTTTGTTACATATTTACCTTAACTCCCCTGATATGCTGTAAACTCCAAGAGGGTAAGGACTACTGCATAAGGGTTTGGATCCCTGACACAGCACCTTAGCAAAAGTAGGTGCCCAGTAATACTCAGTAAGATCGCTCATTATTAAAGCAAACCTCAAAGTCTGAATGAAATGTCAACCCTGGAAGTCACTGGCTAGGCCTGGACCTGCATGTCCTTTGAAAAATAACACATTACATTTTATTAACACATGGATACTCACATCTTAATGAAGATACAACCGCTTTCCTATACCAAATCCAAGGCAAGACACTGTCCATGTCCTCCAGGAGGTGGCAGACATATAGGGGCAGTGAAAAGTTAACAAATGACAACTGAGCCACCAGGAAGTGAAAGTAACAAGCTTCAGGGAGAGGTAGTTGAGTCTACTCAAAAGAGGTCAGTAAAGACTTTATCGAAGGAGCCACAACTTGAGATGAGCCTTAAAGCTTGGCTACAAGAAAAAAAAAAAATAGAGCCAGCATCAGTGGTACTGATCCCTACCTCAGAGGGTGAGAACCCAGAGATGGAGACACAGGCAGCGCTCCTGCCTCACCGCCTCAGTGGGTGTGGCTGTGTCCCGGGCTCTGGCTCAACCCATTCTCCCACCCTTGCTGCCTCCACTAAACAGCAACCATGAATGGGCTTGGGTTTCCCCTAAGCCATACTGGAATATCCGATGCTATTAATTGATCACACTGAGAATATTACAGAATATCATATGTCCTTCTCATTCTTACAGAAAGAGAGGTGCACTTGGAATTCTATGTTAAAATAATATACTGTGCTCCTTATGTCTACTGCCCAATTATATTACATTGGAACACTCTACTGGAAAAGTAACTATAATGACCAGCCAAGTGCTGAAGGGCACAATGTTTTGATTGTCAAACAGGTTGTACATGATGCAAATATATGACTTAAGAAGTGATTTCACAAACATTTTGGTAACAGTAATCTGACTCATAAGCTCCAATGCAGTCTCATAAAACAGCTGTGTGTATAAGTAATCCAAAGATGGTCTTTCAGAAATGTTACAGAGGAAAGCATAAAATGAGAGGAGAAAGTTGGAATCTTGAAGAGAATATTGGTTCACCTTGTAACTTTAATGTTCAACATAAGGTGGGGCCAACTCGACTGCAAACAAAATGTGCCATTTGCACTAAGGTCTGCTGTCATTGCTGATCCAGGGAGAAAAATATATATGTATAGGCTTGTATTACTTTACAAAATTAACTAACCACAGCACTAGGCAAAGAAAACTCACTAGGGAGGCCCCATAAGATAATTCTGATTTCACCAAGAACTCATTGATCCATTCAAGACTTTTACTTTGATTTTTAGATTTTACTCACCAGTCATCTTTTTTACATTTTGAAACACTGTGATCCAGGAGAGGTAAGTGATTTGACCAAAAGCATGCAGTGAGTGCTCCTCTCTCCACTCTGAGTCACTTCTTTTAACCCACAAACAGATGGAAAAACATACTCAGGATAAAGGCCAAATAAGCTACAATTCTGCATTTTCTGTTTCAATGTCACTAGTCTTAGCTTATCACACCAGCTCAAAAAAATTCTGAAAAAAGAACTTAAAAATAAGAATGGAATCAGCATGAGTTTAAAATTTATTTCTTTGTTCTTTTACTTCACTCAAGCTCTTAAAATCTGATTTGTTTAATCCCATATAACGAGTCCTTTGTTTAAAATTCAAGGCAAGAGTTGAGGGTTAGAAGGGCCTTAAAGAGCATGTGTTTTACTGATTAGGCCAATGGGATCTAGAAAGGTTAAGTGACTCCTAGGTCAGCAGCTAGTTAGTGGCAAAAGCAAGACTAGAAACAAAGTGTTGTGGATGTCAGCATGTACAGTGGTGGCTGAGGGCCTCAGAAGAAAGCTGACTTCTAGCTGCATATAGCTTGCATTTTTTTCACCCATGCTCTGACATGTCCCCCCTACTTTGAGCTACCCAAGGAACCATCTGGCAAAATTCACACCTGATAGCATTATTCTGTGGTGATATATGACCTTCCTAGGGACACAGGTTCCTAGTAAGATTGGCTATATTACTTACTAGTGTTGAGAGCACTCCCATGGTCATGAGGAACTTAAAGAACATCTGACTTCAAGGAATACCTTCTGAGTCCCAAAACCAGCAGTGAGATTGATGTTCTGAAAAAGGAAATCCTTCCTTGTACCACTTAACCAGTCAGAAGCTAATTTGATGATTATCATGTGCCAGGCTCTGCTTGAAGACACCGGGAATAAGCCAGTCCCTGCTCTTAGAGCTCTGGTCTAGGGGAAGCACTGAGAAGTAAGCAGACCACTCATGTTGGTCCGACATGAGACCCCTCTACTCCACCAAACCACAGATGCACCTGTGTACACAGTGAGTAAACAGAGAAGGGATCATTGGCTCCACCTCTTGTAGTACTTGTGGGCACGTAAAAGGTGGGTGGAGGGTTGTGGTTATGTCAAAGAAAAGACTGTACACCAAAATTGCTAGGCACAACCTGGCTACATTTTTCTAATGTGTCAGGTTTGGCAACTGGCCTCCTGTGACCAAGTCTAAAGCATCCTAATGCTTCACCTTTAGCCACTTCCACCACAGCTATTCAAAAAAAGTCAAAATTAACACACAAGACCACAAAGTACCATAGAGAAGACAGAGCTTTTGTTCATCTTGTTTTAAATAGGCTTGGTTGCAAACCATAATTGTCAGTACTGTATGGCCATTTTCCAAACACAAATCTAGTAAGGTCCTGCAAGGACCCGGCAGAAACCCAGATGAATTTCTTGGTCTTTAGAAAATGCTTGGTGGTGAGTATTTAGCCAATATTCCAGATTCTGCCAGTAATTTCTAGCCTTGAGTGAGAATCTTTGTTTCTTTATTCAGCTCCCTGCCTAGGTAGTGGGAATATCACTTATCTACTGTGGTGGCTACTCAACTGGCATTCACAATTGCAATATGAATTCAAAGAGATGCTGGCACCTGCACAGATTATCGTCTTTCCAGAAAGAAGCTGAGATAGAACTCTGAGAGGCGATTTGTGAAGCATTTGTGAAAAACATTACATATTTGGTTTGTGTTTTCCCCGTGCATGAGCATTTTTCTCTGAACAGAAAGAACAGTTTGCCAGATTCTGTTTCTCATCTGCAGAACTCTGATCTAGAAAAGGAGTCACTTCTCAGGAAATGTGTCACAAAGGAAACTTAAGAAGATAATTTGAGGCAGGATTCAAAGCAGGATTCGACTTTCAGAGAGTCACCATTTTAGCAGGGTAGGGAGTGTGGAAAGAATGAAGAAGAATGCTAAATGAGATTTTCTCCCTGCTCTGCAGTGCAGTGAGCTTTCAAAGGGCCAGAATACAAGAATATTTATGAAGATGAAGCTTTGGGTGCATTATGTAACGATGAAAGAACACCAATGGATTGCTGAGTAGGATGGAAAGACATAAGGGAAGAGATTTGGAAATGCAGGCAGAATCTCTAAAACTAGTCTTGTTTCAACATAAAGAATTCCTTATCAAGAATCTATATCCTATCTAATAATAGAGAAACATGGTAATTAACTGTAACTTCGCTACCCTTCCCATTGGATAATCAGCGAGATATACAAATTAACTGCCAACCAAGATGGCGGCCGGCAGCCAGGCAGCTGAAGCAAACAGGAGGCTTGCTTGCTACAGTGATGGAGGAAGCCAAGGTTCCCCGCCTGCTGCTGCCGGTCTCTGAGCTTGCAGTCTAAGAAACAATGTTGCAATTATAGAAGCTAAACAATCCCCAGAAACCTGCTTTCAGCTGTCAGAGCTGGAGTGAGCAGGACCGCAACAATGTTACAATTATAGAACCCAAACAAACTCAGATAACTGCTTTCAGCAGCCGAGGTCTCAGCGCTGGAGCTGAGCCTCAGAGCTAAAGCTGGCTCTCAGCTCCACTGACAGCCATAGAAGGTAAATAAATACCAGAATTAAAAAGAAAAAAAAGAAAAAAAGGAGAGGTTGGGAGCTTCAGTCACCTGCCAGACTGAAAACAGCCCTCAGCCTCTCACCTAGACTGGCCAGGCACCCAAGCGGGACCCCCACCCTGAAGGGGGTGTGACCAGCTGCAAACAGCCATCATCCCCTCATCCAGGCTGGCCAGGCACCCAAGCAGGACCCCCACCCTGATCCAGGACACCCTTCAGGGCAAACCAGCTGGCCCCCACCCATGCACCAGGCCTCTATCCTATATAGTAAAAGGGTAATATGCAAACTGATCCTAACAGCAGAAAGACTGGGAATGACTGGTCACTATGACACACACTGACCACCAGGGGGCAGATGCTCAATGCAGGAGCTTCCCTCTGGTGGTCAGGGTGCTCTCACATGGGAAGAGCTCTGCTCAGCCACAAGCCAGGCTGATGGCTGCTAGTACAGCGGTGGTGGTGGGAGCCTCTCCTGCCGCCTCAGCAGTGCTAAGGATGTCCGACTGCAGTTTAGGCCTGCTCCCCGCAGGCAAGTGGACATCCCCCGAGGGCTGCCGGGCTGCCAGAGGGATGTCTGATTGCCATCTTAGGCCCAATCCCCTGTGGAGCAGGCCTAAGCCAGCAGGTAGTCATCCCCTGAGGGGTCCCAGACTGCGAGAGGGCACAGGCAGGGCTAAGGGACACCCCCCCCCCCGAGTGCACAAATTTTTGTGCACTGGGCCTCTAGTGTGTGTGTGTGTGTGTGTGTGTGTGTGTGTGTGTGTGTGTGTATATATATATATATATATATATATATATATATATATATATATATATATGGCTAATATGCTAAGTGTCCCTCCAACCCTCCAACCAGTCGCTATGGTGCACACTGACCACCAGGAGGCAGACACTCAATGTAGGAGCTGCCGTGATGTGCACTGGCTATTTATAGAGAAATGGCACTGTGGACCTGGTGCCGATAAAGCAACACTTGGCTTCCCCGAAGTGGGACACAGACCCCGCCACCACCCCTGAGCGACAGCCCACCAAATCGCAGCCAATGCTGCTGAGACCCTATGGCGCAAAATGCAGCCCACAGCCCAGCCCAGAAATGGTCACTGTGAATGCCAGATAATGATGTCACATAGCAACACCCGGCTTCCTCTCCCTAGTTTCTAGCATCCTTGCAGTTTTTTCAGCCCAGGAACATGACTGGCTTTATAGCCAGGTGCAAACATTTTACACTTTAACCAAATGTCTGTGAAGTGTTTTCCTGTGCCTCATCTCATTTGATCCTCACAGAAGTCTTGGAGTAGGTAGATAGGAGACTCAATGGAATCCTATTTTCTTTTCATTAGCCAGAAAACAGAGATTTAGAAAGCTTAGAAACTTGACCCGACTGAAAAGAAGAAATGATGGACCTTGAAAATGACTTCAGGTTTTCTCACTGTGCAGAATATAGTCAAATACTGCTGCAGTTAAATATTTTACCCTTTGTTCTCCCTGTGTGATCTATAATAATAATCTACTTCATGTTGATATTTACTGCTGTGTTGCTGACAAGTACCTGAAAGAGAAGTTGGAGTGCTTCACTGGGCTGGAAAAAGTTTAGCTAAATCAGGAAGCAGGTCTAATTAAGCAAGTTTATTATATATATATATATGGCTAAGTTGACTTGTGCATGCATGATACATATAAAGCTCTCGCTGGTGTCAATTGCACATGTGTGTTTCCATCTGTCATTGTCGATCGTGAATTTGGTTGACACTTATATTATAGAGAAAGGGCAAATAGCAGTATTAAAATACTTCTTCTAATTAATTTCCTTTAGATGTGCACAAATCCATGCACTGGGACACTAGTAATAATATAAGTTCCTTTTTCTCTGGGGGAGGATGAAGGAATCAGAGACATTTCATAGCTTCAAGGGATAAAAGAAACTTAGGAGATTTACAGCTGTCATACACACTGGATTGGGTAGTATCACCCCAAGATTCAGACCTCAAGATGTGACCTTCTTGAACATATGGTCTTTGCAGATGTAATTAGTTAAGATGAGGTCATCCTGGAGTAAGGTGGGCCCTTAATCCAATATGATTGCTGTCCTTATTAGGAGATGTGAAGAGACACAAAAACAGACGTAGTGAGAGTTCCATGTGATGACAGAGCAGAGGCTGGAGTGATGCTTCCACAAATCAAGGAATGCCAAGAACTGACAGTAAGAGCAAAAGCTAAGAGAAAAGCATGGAACAGATTCTTTCCTAGAGCCTTCAAAGAGAGCACAACTCTGCTGATACCTTCATCTCAGACTTTTAGCCCTCCAAACTGTGAAAGTACACTTCTTCTATTTAAAGTGTGATACTTTATTATGGATGATCTAGGATATTAATACACCATACTATGCATTTTACAAATGAAATAATATAACTTGTGTGATCTTTAATTTTATTTTTTTTAATATACATTTTTTATTGTTTTTAGAGAGAGAGGAAGAGATAAGGAAATATAGAGAGAAATATCTATGGGCTACCTCCCACATGTCCCCTACTAGGTATCGAGCCTGCAATCTGGGTATGTGCCCTGACTGGGAATTAAACCAGTGACCTTTTGGGTCATGGGTCGATGCTCAACCACTGAACTACACCGGCCAGACTAATTTTACTTTTTTATACCACACAATGGAACTCTTCGGTCCATAAAGGATTAACTATTATGGAATTTCCCTCCCACCATAAAACACTTAGAAAACCAAATAAAAGTTATGAAACAAATAATGTGAATCCTACAATAGCCCCAGATCACTGTCTGGAGAGAATGTTTAAGAGTGGGGGACCAAAGAGAGCCCAATAATCTCACTGAGTTCAGGAAATAGAGACTGGGGTTTGAGGAGTCCAGGATAGCTAAATTTGCAGGGCTGAATACCAGAATAGAAGGAGCTACGCAGAGAATGGGAGCTCCAAAGATTTGCAAAGCGGTTTTCTCTAGTCTTTTTTTTTAATCCTCACCTGAGGATATTTTTTTCCATTGATTTCTAGAGAGTGGGAGGGAAGCGGGGGTGGGGGGAGGGAGAGAGAGAAACATCGATTTGAGAGAGACACATCAATTGGTTGCCTCCCACACATGCCTCTACTGGGGCTGGGGAACCTGCAACCAAGGTACATGCCCTTGACTGGGAATCGAACCATCAAACCTGCAGCCAACGCTCTAACCACTGAGCAACCAGCCAGGGCTCTAGTCTTTAGTTGAGTTCTAAACTGCTTGCATATGAGGAAAACCTCCAATGCAGGGAAAGAACTATGAGAAAGCAGTAAGGGAAAAAAAGACAACCATAAATGACCAGTGCTCAAACAAGGTTGGGGAGAGTTGTGTGCCCAAGAACCAGAGTGTAGACACTTAATGATATACTAGAAGCCCAGTGCATGAATTCATGCATGGGTGGGGTCCCTCAGGTTGGCTGGCAATAGGAGCCGATTGGGGTGGCTGGCCGGCTGGGGGAAGGAACCATGGGAGGTTGGCCCCAGCAGCAAGCTAACCAATAGCCGATTCCACAAGGAATCATGCTCCCTCCTCCCTCCTGTCTGAGTCCAGGGTATGGTGAACCAGATTCGGGGCTGTCAGGGTCCCAGCAGCAAGCTAACCAATGGCCAGTTCCATGAGGAATCAGGTTCCCTCTTCCCTCCTGTCTGGGTCTGGAGTGCGGGTGAATCAGATTTGGGGCTCTCAGGGCCCCAGCAGCAAGGTCTGGGTCAGTGTGAGTCATAGCTACTGGCCAGTCGTCCAGTTGTTCCGGTCATTCGGTCGTAAGGGTCGCTTAGGCATATATATATATATATATATATATATATATATATATATATATATATAGAGATAGAGAGAGAGAGAGAGAGAGAGAGAGAGAGAGAGAGAGAGAGAGTGTGTGTGCTGGGTAGAATCCTCAAAGAAAAATGAGCTTTAGTAGTCAGGTAAACTATTTCTAAAATCAAGATATTTCTAGATCCACCAAAACAAGGCTTAAAATCAAACAAACCTTAAAAGAATCCAAAAAAACAGATCTGCAAGTTATTTAACTGTAAGCCAGAGTAAAATCTAACTTTCCTTAAAGGAATATAACAAAATCCAGCACACAGCACCAAATAAAAAAATTAGGCAGTATGCAAAGATATGTAACTTATAACCAAAAGAAAAATCAATTAATAGAAGCAGACTCAGAAATGAAAGAGATAATAAAATCAGTAGCTATTATAAATAGCTATTATAAATCTTCAAAATATGCTCAAAGATCCAAAGAAAAACATCAGTATAAATATATAGAACATCAGGAAACAAATGGAAGTTATAAAATATGCAAATAAACCTTTTAGAAATCAAATAAAAAGACACTAGATGAGGTTAATAGCAGCTTAGATGCTGAACAAGAAAATATTAGTGAAGGTGAAGTCATAGCAATAAAAATTATGCCAAATGCAATAGCACAGAAAGAAGAAAAGACTGAAAATAAATGAATAGGGTTTGGTGAGCTGTGGAATAATATAAAGCAGTCCAGCGTTTCTGTAACTTGAGTACCAGAAGGAGGGGAAAAAAAAGACTGAAAAGTGATTTGAAGAAGTAATGGCCAAATTTTCTAAATTTGAAAAAAATCTATAAACTTACAGATCCAAGAAACTCAAAGAATTCCAAAATAAAAGAAACATAAAATAACACCAAGGCACATGAAAATAAATCGTGATAAAGTGAAAATCTTAAAAATCAGCCAGATGAAAGAAGACACATTATGAACAGAGGAACAAAGATGAAAATAATAGCAGATTTCTCATCAGGCCATTCAGGGTAGAAGTCAATAGAAGAATATCTTTAAAGTGCAGAGAGAGAAATATGCCATCAACCTAGAATTATAATTTGAAAAAATTAAAAATCAAAAGTGAAACCTTTCAAAAATGGAGATAGAGATTTTTTTCTGACAAATAAAAACTGAGAGAACTTATTACCTTTAAACCTATATTACAGGAAAGGTTAAAAAATGTTCTTCAAGCAGAATGAAAATGATTGTAGGTGGAAATGTAGATTGACTTGAAAGAACAAACAACACGAGAAATTGTAAATATGTATATAAATATAAATGACTTCTCATTTTCAATTTCTTTAAAACATAATTGACTGCTCAAAACAAACAAAAAAATAACAAGAAAGCATTAAGGGGGTTGTTACATATGAAGAAGTAAAATGTATGACAACAATAGTACAAAGGAAGGGGAAAACTGAAGTATGCTTTGTAAAAGTCTTATACTGTATGTGAAGTGATAAAACATTATTTAAAGGTGACTGTGATAAATCCAATATGCATACTATAAAACCTAGCACAACTACTAAAAATAATATATATATGTGTGTGTGTGTATGTGTGTGTGTGTGTGTGTGTGTGTGTATATATATATATCCTAAGCAACCGGCTGACCGGCCAACTGGCCAACCGGTAGCTATGATGCACACTGACCACCAGGGGGCAGACGTTCAACACAGGAGCTGCTGTGGTTCTCGGGTGACGCATCTGGAACCAGAGAGGAGGGAGCCTGATTCTGGGGTGCATCACCCGAGAACTGCCCTCTTGCAATCAGGGACCCCTCAGGGGATGTCAGAGAGCTGATTTCGGCCTGATCCCTACAGGCCAGGCCGAGGGACCCCACCAGTACACAAATCTGTGCACCGGGCCTCTAACCCATTGGCTCCCCACTTCTGGTCTGGCTCCCCACCGGGCCTCTAGCCCATTGCAGAGGTCATGGGTCTGGCCCTTACAGAAACTTTTCGACTCGATTAGCTAAATGATGAGATGTGCAGGACCTGACGTCTGGCACCTGCGCCAGCCTATCCGCTTAATATTGATTTCCTGTGGAGGCAGTGAATTTTCCTGCTACCACTCTTGGCTGGGAAACTGGCTGCAGCTTCCCTCCTTCCCGGTAGATAGTAGTGCCAGCCAGCAACCTCCAGCGGGTAACCTCCAGAAAGGAAGGAGGCAAAGGAGCAGCTCAGGTGGGAAGGAGGTTCCCACTGCCACAGGACTTTGCCTGGGCGGAAGGGCCTGGGTGGGAGCCTGACATTGAGCAGGGTCCTGCCCTAGGTGGACCAGATTCCAGGCTAAGTAAATCCTGTTTGCTAGATAACTGCATTCTGCAGCTAAATGCCCACAAGTCATCAGTTACAGCCAAACTTAGGGTAGAGTGAGATGAAAGAAGCAAGACAGATAGAGACAGTGACATAATATTTGGAGAAGAGAGGAGGGAGCCTGATTCCAGGGTGCGTTACCTGAGAACCACATTCTCGCAACCAGGGACCCCTCGGGGGATGTCGGAGAGCCAGTTTCATCCAATCCCTGCAGGCCAGGCCAAGAACTGTACTGGGCCTCTAGTAATATATAAAGATTTAGCCCTGGCCAGGTTGCTCAGTTGGTTAGAGCATTGTCCTGAGACACTAAGGTTGCAGGTTCAATTCCTGGTCAGGGCACATACAAGAACCAACCAACGAATGCATAAAAAAGTGGAACAACAAATATCTCTCTCTCTCTCTCTCTCTCTCTCTCTCTCTCTCTCAAATCAATCAATAGATATTTTTTTAAAATAAATAAATATATGTAAAGGTTTAAACCATAATGGAGATAAAACAAAATCATAAAAAATATACAATTAATAAACAATACAAAGAAGAAAAAAGAACAAAGAACAGGTAGGACAAGATGAATATAAATAGAAAGATGGTAGATTTAAACTCAACAATGTTAATAATCATATTAAATGTAAATGGTCTAAACACTGCTATTAAAAGGCAAAGATTGCCAGGTCATTAAAAAACAAACAAACAAACAAACAAAGATCTAACTACATGATATTTACAAGAAATGCACTTTATCTATAAAGACACAGATATGTTAAAAGTAAAAGGTTGAAAATCTACACCACTTAAAGCCTATTTACAAAAAAAAGGAAAAAGAAAAAGGAAGATCTTAGTTATCATTTTGGTATTCAGAATTTTATTCTGTAGATTTCTGGGCAAAGTCTGAATGTCACTGGCAGCATGATTCTCTCCCCTACCTGATTTCCCCAAAAGAAACTCAAGCTCTTTGTGAATATGGGCATTTCTGAAACAAAGATAGCCCTGCTCTGCTAGATTTGTGAAAAAGGAAGGCTGTGAACTGGGATCAGTGTCTCTCAAACTTTAATGTGCCTGTGAATCACCTAGAGGTGTTATAAGTATGGGATTCTGAATCAAAAGATACAGGGTTGGGCATGAGAGAATGCATTTGTAACCAGCTCCCTAGTGAGGCAGACCACACTTTTAGTAGCAAGGAATGAGAACCCTCTCCCCCAAACAATACATAAGGCTCATTTTAACCAGGAATAGTTTTTCCCACCAAATCTGATTTTTTTTTTACTTCCTCTTGTGTCCTCTCCCCTCTCTAGAGAAAATGCTGAGAAAAGGTCAATGAGTGAGTGGACCAAGGTTACTTAATATGGAAGAAACAGGGCTTGCCCTTGACCATTTGACCAAGTAGCAGGTATTTGATCGAGGTGAGGACTGCCTTTAAAAACCATTACTTGAAATGTTCTGAAACTTTTTTAATGCCTAAAATTACTTTGGACACAGACCAGTATTTTTTTTTTTTTTTTAACAACAGCAGTGCTCTTACCATATATGTGAAATCTTAAAAATGAGGCTGATTCTGTGCTTAATATTACCTGCTTCTGCAGCATGATAGACTATGACTCCTGGCTGACTCCACTTCTAAATCCCTGAGCTACCTGTAGGTGTTTATTATGCCCAGCAGATAACACTCTGGTACTACCATAGCCCTACAGAAGAAGCTAATAAGTAAAGAGAAAAATGCAAAGGGCAAAATGTAAGGGGGAAAAACCATGTGAGCAATACTTCATGCAGCCATGCTGTGCACCCATTTAAAATTACAACCCAAAGCTCTGAAAGGATGACTGTATTCAGAACCATAAAAATACTAGAGGCTCGATGCACAAATTTGTGCACCAATTGGGGTCCCTCGGCCTGGCCTGCGGGATCAGGCTGAAACCAGCTCTCCGACATCCCCCAAGAGGTCCCAGGTTGCGAGAGAGCACAGGCCAGGCTGAGAAGCCGAGGAGGGATGCGGGAGGTTGGAAAGCTGGGGAGGGACTGTGGGAGGGCTCCAGGGTGTGTCTGGCCTGCCTCGCTCAGTCCCAATGGGCCAGACTCAAACAGCAAGCTAACCTACTGGTTGGAACATCTGCCCCCTGGTGATCAGTGCACATCATAGCGAGCGGTTGAGCGGCTTTAGCATATCATTAGCATATAACGCTTTGATTGGTCGACTGGAGGACTGGATAACTGGACACTTAGCATATTAGGCTTTCATTATATAGGATTCTGCACTTTGAGGGTAAAGACTTTTGTTCACCTTCATCTTCCTCATCCCCAAATGGCCATTTCCATCCAGGAAAGCTCAGTGATGGAACACTAAAAGCACTTTCTTAAAATCATTGCCTCCTGACATGAAACACTATATAATATTAAAATTTTATCCATTGAAAAAAGAGGGAAAGCTATCTTGGATTTCATAATACTATAATTCACACTTAAAACAGCAGATAATTCCAACTCCAATTTCATTTCTATTAGGACTTAAAGACTCCTGTCAGATTTATGGAATGACTTTAGACTTTCTGAATTAATTCATCAAGCAGGAGAGGTGGAGAGTAAGAGCCCTAATATATGTCAGGAAACCAGCCTGGAATTAAAAGTTGAGTACTTCATATTCAGGTCCTAGATTTGTATGGCTCTAGAACAGAAACCAGAAAACTATAGACCATGAGCCAACTACCTAGTTTTGTAAAAAAGTTTAATTTAAATAACGCAACTCCCATTCATTGAAGGACTGCTTCTGTACATCTGCAGCTGAGTTGAGTGATCGTGACAAAACCATGCCTGCAAAGTCAATAATATTTACTACCTGGCCCTTTAAGAAAAAGTTTTTCAACCCCAGCTCTAGAAGAATGGGCAAGGACCAAGAAGTTTTAAGGAGGTGGCAAATTATTTTACTGAGCAGAAAGCTATCAACTAGAACAGGACAACATTTAAATGACGTATCCTTGTGAAGTAGTGGGTTTCCTAAAGCTGGAAGGGTTTAAGCAGCTTTTAGATGACTGCCCTCTTAGAACTGTGGGATCGGGGATGCATGTACCACTCAAAGGGCTGCCTTCTTGTTTGTTTGTTTGTTTATTTATTTATTTATTTATTTATTTATTTTATTTTTTAAATCTTTATTGTTGAAATATTACATATGTCCCCCTTTTTCCCCCATCAGCCCCCTCCATCCCACCCCCGCCCTCAGCCCCAGGCCCTCACCATCAAAGGGCTGCTTTCTTAAATGACTTCTGAGATTCTGCATCATTCTAGGCTATCAATTGCAGAAGTCCACATTAAGAGTTTTGGAAAAATAGTCTCACTTGACTCATAAATAAAAATATTTTACCTTATAGCTAAGAAAATCTAAAGAAAACATGCATCTTGTAAAGGAAAACCCTGGGTATCTCCTGGTGGCCAGTTTGTCTGTAATTGGACAGAAGCCATGTTTAATTCTGTGACCATTATAGCTCTTAACATGCTATGATTGCTCCACAGAGATTTGTAAATGTAATTTAATGATGTCTCTGTGTCATCCAGATTGCCCAATCCTTCTGCGATCTCACTCTTGGGCAGAGAATGTATGTGTCAGTCCAATTATATATTCTTTTAGAAGAACAGTAAGTATTGTTTTCTAGAAACCCAGGTGAGTGGGTGAATGGAGAAATAAGGTAAGGTTTAAAAAGTCAAAGATTCATCATTGTTTTTCATTTCTTAGCCAAGTTGCTTTTATAATATAACAACTTTAGAGGGGTGTTTTTGGTAGGGTTTTTGTGTGTGTGTTTTTTTAAGTTTCTAATGAAAGAGTTTGAAATGTCAACTACATCCTAGTGAGGGAGCCTCGTAAGACTGGTCTGGACTCCCTTCCTCTGCCAGAGGAACACACTTTGCAGTGTTCAGGCCAATTCTTTCTTTGACCAATTTGGCAGTGTAACTGCTGGGCTTGCAGGTAGTAGAGCAAGCACACTCAGTAAAATGTTCCTTTTTTATGGTGTTGGCTTTCACCTACATATCAGCAGGAGGCAATACCACTTGGTCAAGTCTGCCTTTAAGCTACATCAAAGGCGCTGAGTTTAATGTGGCTGAGCACAGCAGAATCCAACAACATTCGAAGATTTGGGTGATAGCCAAGGACAAGTAGGTTAAGAATTTTAGCTCTGGCTCTAGAGTAAGAGTGACTTAGGCAGAATCCTGACATGGGTCCACCCCCCATCGCAGCTAATAGGGTTCAAGAAGAGACTCAAAGTGGAGAGAATTAGAGATCGGACACCATAGAACTGGGACAGAAGTGTAGTCGAGTTAGGAGGTTACCTGACATTTAACCTCAAAGTGTTTGAAACCATGGAAACCAGGTTTTAAAAAAACAGTAGCCATGTTATTAAAATCTTACCATCTATTAAGTCTCTCTTTCAAATAAAGAATGTTCACTTTGTTTTTGAAAATAGAGAATTTAAAAAAACAAAGAAGTTTTGATTTTTTTTTTTAATTTCAAATTCCAGAACCAGCTGGAAAAATCTCAAGATACACCTAGTGGAGGTCCTTGTACTTATCCTATCTAATAATAGACAAACATGGTAATTGACCATACCTTTGCTACACCTCCCATTGGCTAATCAGCAAGATATGCAAATTAACCCAACCAAGATGGTGGCCAGCAGCCATGCAGCTGAAGCGAGCAGTAGGCTTGCTTGCTCCAGTGATGGAGGAAGCCAAGGTTCAATGCCTGCTGCGGCCTGGCTCTGAGCTCCAAAAGCAACAAAGTTTCAATTATAGAAGCTAAACAAACCCCAGATACCTGCATTCAGCAGGCCGTGGCCTCAAAGCTGGAGCGAGCAGGAGCCTGGTTCTCAGCTCCAGTGACAGCAACAAAGTTTCAATTATAGAAGGTAAATAAATCCCAGAATAAAAAAAAGAAAGAAAAAAAGGAGAGGCTGGGAGTTTCAGTTACCCGCCAGCCTGAAAACATCCCTCAGTCCTTCACCCAGACTGGCCAGGCATCCCAGTGGGGATCCCCACCCTAAAGGGGGTGTGGCCAGCCTGAAAACAGGCATCAGCCCCTCACCCAGGCTGGCCAGGCACCCAAGCGGGACCCCCACCCTGATCCGGGACACCATTCAGGGCAAACCAGCCGGCCCCCACCCATGCACCAGGCCTCTATCCTATATAGCAAAAGGGTAATATGCAAACTGACCCTAACAGCAGAAAGACTGGGAATGACTGGTCACTATGACACACACTGACCACCAGGGGGCAGACGCTCAATGCAGGAGCTGCCCTCTGGTGGTCAGTGCACTCCCACATGGGGGAGCTCTGCTCAGCCACAAGCCAGGCTGATGGCTGCCAGTACAGCGGTGGTAGTGGGAGCCTCTCTTGCCTCCTCAGCAGCGCTAAGGATGTCCCACTGCAGTTTAGGTCTGCTCCCCGCTGGCAAGTGGACATCCCCCAAGGGCTGCCGGGCTGCCAGAGGGATGTCTGATTGCCATCTTCAGCCAAATCCCCTGGGGAGCAGGCCTAAGCCAGCAGGTGGTCATCCCCCAAGGGGTCCCTGACTGTTAGAGGCCACAGGCCGGGCTGAGGGACCCCTCGCCCCTGAGTACACAAATTTTTGTGCACCAGGCCTCTAGTGTAGTTCATAATTTTGAATTAAGCATCAAAAAGACAGGTAGGACATAACCAAGTCGTCCAATAAAAAATAGTAAGTTATTGTAAAAGCCACTGTGAAAAACCTCAAGCTAACTCACTGCACTGTACAATTTTAGAAACTCTAAAGAAGAAAATGTCTGCTCAAACTTCCAGTTTCATAGCCTCTCTGTCTCCTGGTTCTGCCCTCATCACTCCCTAATTGATATACCCCAAGTCCATGTCTATGGTCGTGCCTGCTCCACTCCAACAGTCCTGTGTATCTACACTCCAGCCTCTCCTAAAAACCTGCTGCTAGATGAATGGCCTGTATATTTTAGTATTCTTGGCATCTGGCAAAGCAGCTGGCACATTATAGGCACTTCAGCGTTTAACGGGATGGATATACAAATGGCACTGACAGTAGGAAAAGTGCCCTCAACATACATGATATCTACTCTTCTTGCCCCATTCTTGCCTGTTACCATAACTCGTGCCTTTGCTTCTGCTAGTCCTATCATCTGGAGTGCACTACTCCTTGCCTCTTCAAAACCTAGCTACCTTTTGAGAAAGTGCTTTTCAAAGTCTGGTCCATGAACCACTTGATTAAAAGCCATATAGGATGCTCCTTAAAATGCATATTCAGACATACTGAATCAAAACCTCTGGGAGGGAAGCCCAGGATTGTGAATTTTAAATAAACTCCTCAAATGATTCTGATATCCATTATCCACAAACCACACTCTAATGTCAAGCCAAAGCTGCTTCAGAGTTAATCAAGCAGGTGACGTCACATTGTCCCATCCGTACTGGGGACTGTATATGATACATAACCAGTTGGCAAAAGATTCCAGCCTTACACGCATGGTGATGTAACACAGGGTACAAGCCATTTCTTTAGAAAAGAGTCCCAAAGGCATGGCCATAAAGGTAGGTCTGGGACCTATTGGCTCCCATGACAACAGGCAACTGTCTTCTTGACAATTTATTATTGATCTTGGGTGGTAATTTGTTTGTGCTCCTTCTGAAAATAGATCTGAGACAATTTACAGAAAAATAGTTTTACAGAATAAACGTAAAGCAATGTGGAACTAGGAATGAAAGGAAAATAGGGCAAAAATAAGATAAGGTTAGTAGAGACAAATAAATACCATTCAATAAATTAGAGGTAATTTTGAATTTCCTAGAATGGAAGCATGATTATTTACACTATTCACAAAATAAAACAAAAGTTGGTTAGGAAAAAAAATCTTGAATGTCCCTGATACTGACAATTTGAGATAAGTACCACTTCATGTTCTGAAAGCATATCAATAACATAGAATAACCTATTCTCACCCCTCCCCCTTGAAGGTGCAGTGGTTCATCATTAGCTACCTTTGTAGATGAAACACACAGTAGTCAATTAACATCTACAGGAAAGTCCTCAGCACTCACACTGAAGGAGAGAAAATCAGTGGCATCAATGTGGGAGCTCAAAGGGGCAGTACTACAGATTTTCCATATTTTACTAGGGTACCTCATTTGGCTAAATGATGTGAACATTTCCAAAAAATTTTTGAACAGATTCATCCTCTATTGATTCCAGAAATAGGAGGTCATCATAACACAGCAGCTCACTGCAATCCTAGCAACTAGGACCTTCACGGGATGTAAGACAATTACAGGACTCTGGGAACTATGGGACTTTGCAATTCCAAAATTATAGGCCTATGGCATTGGAATATTTCTTGGTACATGATGATTATTTGGATATTGACAATGAATCTTGGGTCATTCAGCTTGGGCAAGCTTAATAATGCCACAGTCTCCAGCTAGTCAGAAGGCATTGAGCTTATTCACAGGGTATTTGGGTTTCACACAACTGATATAGCCACCAAACAGCCTATTTTATTTTATCTTATGCTGATATAGTGCTTTTGCTTTACAAATTCTCTCATAAACATTCTCTCCTGAAGTTCTAGAGAGTACGGGATGTGTAAGTGCATTCCAAAAGGACGTAATAAATATGTACTATACGGATTTTCCACTTTTCTTTTCTGATGGTTTTCTATCCTCGGCATAAGAAGATGATATGTGAAATAGTATGACAGGCAAAGAAAATGGAGATTTGTTTGTAAATGGCTCCTTACTGCAAGCAAATCCAACAATAGCTTATAATTATCGCACTTAAGATGTACCAAACACTAGGCTAAAGTCATAGCATAGTATCTCAATCCTCACAACCACCCTAATAACTAAATGCAATTATTATTTCCTGTTTTTCAGAAGATTGAACTGGAGCACAGAGAGGACAACAGCCCCACAAGTAAGGCTAATTCCTAATTCCAGCTGGGGGGTGGGGCGGGGTGCTCTCTCTCTTTCTCTCTCTCTCTCTCTCTCTCTCTCTCTACTGTCACAGGTGTGGGCTGGCCCATGGAGTGGAGACAATGAAGCTGAACTTCAATCTGTGCAGTTCAGCTGGGCTGAGTGACCTGTGAACAAGGTAGTTCACTGCTGAAGTCTCATGAGCCAGTGAGTTTCAAAGACGGAAACATTCTCTGCACCTTGACCACAATTCAAACTCACAAATGGGTGTTTTTAGCTGTAAGGAGAATGAGAGAGAGAGTTCCAGGAAGACCAGGTTAAGTCTATTTAATTGTCTATTCCTGGCCGCCTCCACACTGCTACCAAAACGTCTTACGAAAGCATAGATCAGGCATGCCCCAGCCCTACTGACAAGCTGGAAATAGTTCCTCGCAGCCCACACAATAAAGTTCAAATTCTTTAGAATACTGTCAATATCCCTCACAATCTGGTCTCAGCCTGTCTCCCCAAACTCCTCACTGGCTGAGCTCCACACCATCGCTGGGACCCACCGCCGGGACCCACTGTCCATGGCTGCAGCACGCCAGGCCTGCCCTTGCCCAAAGGAATGCCTCTGCTTCCACATCCAGCCGCAGAAATCCCACTCTTCTTTCTACACCAGCCTGAATGCCACATCCGCCCATAAAGCAGTTCCTGAATGCCACATCCGCCCATAAAGCACACTCCCTGATGCTGCCAATTTCTGTCTCTACCTCTATCATAGACACCACCATACTCTGCGGTCAGGGTTGGTGTCCACACATCTGCCTTCTCTCGATTCAGCAACCACATCTCTCCCCTCCCTATTGTCATCAGAGCTTAGCCTGGTGCCTTAGAACAGCTCCAGAAACACTGGACCACCTAATTAGCCCTGCTATTCCTAAGACTGAAGACATCCTGAGTTCAAGAAACCTTTTCCTCAGGATGTGTTGCCCAGTGCCTCGGTTTCCATTTGATTACAGGCACACTGTCACGGTATCTTCCAGAATGTAAAACGATGCAACAATAGAACCCACATACCTTTGTTTTCAGATGCTATTTGTAATCCCTTTGTAAACAGATCATTTTTGCATTCTGTGGAGGGTCTACAGATATTCACTGTCAAATCTTTCAGTTTTTGTTTATGTTTGAAAAATTTCACAATAAATGTTGGCAAAAATTAAAAGATGAATCACCACCCATCTGGGGTGGCTCAGTGGTTGAGCATCAACCCATGAACCAAGAGGTCACAGTTGGATTCCCGGTCAGGGCACATGCTCGGGTTGTGTGCTCGATCCCCCATCATATACAGAAGGCAGTGATCAAAGTTTCTCTCTCATCAATATTTCTGTCTCTCTACCCTTCTCCCTTCCTCTCTCTCTAAAATCAATAAAAACACATTTAAAATAAAAGATGAATCACAACTTGGGATTTGCTTCCTCAAGGTGTGGAAATAAATCACAATATTTACAGGAGTTGACATGGAAGAAGCCAAGAATTCATTCTGGAATAGTAAGCGAAAAGCACTTAGGTAAGAGTTTGGTAAAACATGTTTGCTGCCCAGTAGGAAAAAGCATGTACCATAGTTGACCTTAGGGAATCATGGAAATAAATTCCTCATTCCAGGGAAATGTTCTGGTGACACATTTTATTTTTGTAGTGTTAACAGGGCTATCCCGGTTGTCTCTGTGGTTTCAGTGATGTAAGGTGGCACTTCAGAAGTTTCGATTCTGAGCTCAGCTTCCTATGAGCCATGCCGAAAGCACCAGAAGGACCGAGAAAATGTAACGCCCAGTGAGAGAGACAGAGATCAAGGGCATGAGAGTGAGCAAGCATTTCTACCCTGGAAACAAAGGATGACCCATTTGCTTCAGAAACGAGTGTCATCCAACACTGAGTGAGAGAAGTGTTGTCTTTAGATGGACAATTGTGATCCTAAAAAGATCCAGCCAAATGGAAACAAAATAACACTAATGAAAGGTGATATTACAATAGCCAGGACACCTTAACCTTATAAGTCATGAGTAATGTGACATTACTCACTATTACTTGTTCCTAAATATGGCCAAAACACACACACAAAAAACACAAAACAATCAATTAACCAAGATGTGAAAACAACCCAGTGTCTTCCATTGATGGATGAATGGCTAAGAAAATGTGGCATATACACAGTGGAGTATTATTCAGTCTTAAGAAAGAAGGAAATCCCGCCATTTGGGACAACATGGATGAACCTGGAGGACATTATGCTCAATGCGATAAGCCAGACACAGAAAGACAAACAATGTATGATCTCACTTATATGTAGAATCTAAAATTAGTCAAATTCATGGAAGCAAAGAGCAGAATGGTGGTTGCAAGGCTTGGGGGGAGCGGGGAGGGAGAAATGGGAAGATGTTGGTCAAAGTGTACAAAGTTTTAGTTATGCAAGATGAGTGAGTTCTGGAGATACAATGTACAGCAATCTACACTAATAAAAGAGAAAAATGGTAATTGGCATACGGCGCTACCCTTTTCATTGGCTAATCGGGGCTATATGCAAATTAACTGCCAACTAAGATGGCGGCTAATTTGCATATGTAGGCACAATGCAGGGAGGCGAAAGGGAAAGCAGGAAGAAGCCCCCTGCCACTGACAGTGATCGGAAACCCAGGGGGGAGCTAAGAGGTGGGGGGCAGGGGCGGAGCCTGCAACCGCGGGGAGCTGGGGGTCCCCTGCCCAGGCCTAATGCTTCGGCCAGAGGCGTTAGGCCTGGGCAGGGGCAGAGCGGGAGATCACGGGGAGCTGGGAGTACCCTGCCCAGGCCTAACGCCTTGGCCAGAGGCGTTAGGCCTGGGCAGGGGCGGAGCCTGCAACCGCGGGGAGCTGGGGATCCCCTGCCCAGGCCTGACACCTCTGCCGGAGGCCTCAGGCCTGGTCAAGGGGCCGATCTGGTGATTGGTGATCGGAGGGTGATGAGGGTCAACTCCTCTGGCTGAGGCATCAGGCCTGGGTGGGGGGCGGAGCCGGGGATTGGAGGGATATGATGGTCCCCTTGCCCAGGCCTGAAGCCTGGGTCAGAGGCGTCAGGCTTGGGCGGGGGGTGGAGCAAGCGATCAGAGGGAGATGGGGGTCCCTTGCCCAGGCATGATTCCTGGGCCAGAGGCCTCAGGCCTGGGCGGGGGTCAGAGCCAGTGATCGGGGGGAGATGGGGGTCCCCTGTCCAAGCCTGACACCTCTGGCGGAGGCATCAGGCCTGGGCAAGGGGCCGATCAGGCGATCGGAGGGTGGTAGGGGTCTACGCCTCTGGCCGAGGCATCAGGCCTGGGCAAGGGGCAGAGCCAGCAATCGGAGGGGGCTGGGGGCCGAACCAGCAATCGGAGGGGTCTGGGGGTCCCCTGCCCAGGCCTGATGCCTGGGCCAGAGGCATCAGGCCTGGGCTGGGGGCAGAACCAGTGATGGGGGGAAATGAGGGTCCCCTGCCCAGGCCTGACGCCTCTGTCAGAGGCATCAGGCCTGGGCAAGGGGCCGATCCTGTGATTGGAGGGTGATGGGGGTCAACGCCTGAGGGCTCCCAGTATGTGAGAGGGGGCAGGCTGGGCTGAGGGACACTCCCCTCCCCCCCAACACCCAGTGCACGAATTTTGTGCACCAGGCCCCTAGTGTGAATATAATTAACAATACTGTATTATAGACTTGAAATTTGCTAACATGGTAAATCTTAAGTGTTCTCACAATTAAAAGGAAGGAAGGAAGGAAAGAAGGAAGGAAGGAAGAAATTAGTAACTATGTGAGGTGATGGATACGTTAATAAGCTTGATTGTGCTGATATTTCACAATATATCAAATCATGATGTACAACTTAAATATATACAATTTCTATTTGTCAATTACATCTGAATAAAGTTTAAAAAGAAAAAAACAATAAACTACTTACTTGGGACTAGGGTCAAAAAAGAGTATATACTGTATAATATATCTTCCTTTATATCTACATATATTTAAAAAGTATATGAGACTTACAAATATGAGCCTCAAATTATTTTGATATTTCCCTTGGCTACAGCCTTGCAGTTCGTCAAATAAAATGTGAAAGAGAACTAGATTTGCTACTTCTGTGGCCGGTACCAACTCCACCTCTCTCCCTTTCCTCCATGCTAAGCCTAATATATATATCCTGGAAATGAATGTGTTTATGTCTTGCATACTCCGGTAGGGAGAACAAAATTTAAGTGGGATAGGGGAAAAGAAAAAACAAGCTCTCTGTCCCAGGACCTATCTGTCTCATTATACATAATTTAAGTAGTGAAGAGTTGTTTAATTTTAAACAACTTTTATAACACTCTATAAAAAGAGAACATCACATCTCGTAGGTGCTTACCCTCAGCTGACATTTTTTCCAACCTATTTGGACACACTCGTGCCCACTTAAGCAGTCACTCTGGATCGGCTGCTCAGAGTTTAATTCTGCCTGATTCATTTCACCAATGGTCTGGAAATACAGTGAGGCAATAATGCACGTCTGTTCCGGGCACCCAACCAAGAGACCACCCCTCCCTGGCCAGACCACGCTGCTCCTGGGTAGGGGTATCTCAACCCTGCCCAGGGCTTTGATCTGTTTTCAGTTTTTAAATGCTCCCTGTTGCCTAGTGGGGAGCTAAGCGACTTTGCTTCAATAGACATTATGTCACCCCCTCAGCCCTTATGTAAACAGAATGTCTAACACCTTCACCACGTAAGCCAAGCCAGCCGGCCTAAAGTAGAAGCTGACAAGATAAGTATTTTGCGTCGGCACCTGCAGGAGGAGTCATGTCTCCTTGCATGCAAGCTTTCTGCGCGGCACAACCAGGACATTTAAATTTAGACTTTGCAGCACTCCTTTCTGATTCCTATTAATACTTATTAAAGTCATCATGACATCAGATAGAGGGAAAATAATATTTCTTCTTCCCGAGGCCTTCTTTTCCAAAACCATCTAGAGTCACAGAACATAAAACCCTGAAAGGAGAAGGCAATGTCTCTTTTTATAAGCACTGCGGCGAATGGAAGTTAATAAGCATTCCTCATTTCTGCACTGTGTTTCACAACTTATAATTCTCTCATTGAAATGTTTGATGGTATTAATGATGAGACAAAGAAGACAACACACAAATTTTATTTTATTTTCGAGAAACTGAGTATCAACGAAATAAGGCAGCATGCTAGGTTTTGGGGAAGAGGGAGGTGTCATGATAAACAACATACTACATGACAGAGCAGCAGAGAAGTCAGTGTTGAAGGTGATGGTCCCAAATCCACACAGCTGCTGGGTGGCAGAGCCAACACTGGAACTCAGCGCTCCCAACTCCTTCCTCTAAGAAGCCTCATGAGCTCGTCTGCACATTACATCTGAAATGAGAATGCCACTCTGGGAAAGTCATGAGGGAGCCCCCGAGTGTTCTCCCGAAGAGTCACGGCACCTGGTAAGCAAATTTCAGAAAGGCTTCCTTGATAAGATGGCCTTTGAGCTGGGGTTTAAAGAGCAGACAGAGCTGAGAACGTGAGAGAGGGCAACTGCACAATGTAATGGGAGAAATCGTGAGAAAAGGCCTGAAGAAGGAAATCATGGAGCAGTTAGTTGGCTGAATGATATGTATACAAAGAGGAGTGGAGGAGCTGAAATTGAAAGGGAGTGGAAGTTGGATGGCATCTCGGCTTTATTCAATAGGCCATAAGGATCCAATGAAGGTGATGGACGAGGGATAACAGATCACATCTGTGCTACAGAAAACGGAGCTGGTGTTGATGCAAGGGCAGACTGGCAGTAGACGAGATCAGCATAGAAGTCAAGGCCAAGATCATAAAGCCCTCATCTACGGAACCTAGGAAGGAGATGGAGAAAAAAAAGATGGGAATGATTTACTAGATATGGGTGTGAGGACAGAGATTGAGACTGAACCTGAGTAACTAGCACCCTGGTTCTCAAACCTTAGTTACCACTCTCATCTCCAAGTGCGTTTGTTAAAATGGAGATTGCCCATACCAGATCCCGTCGGGATGGGTCCAAGAAGCTGCATGTGAATAAATAGGCTAGATCTGTGCTAATCAGCAAACTGTGAAGCTGGCCAGCAATGAAGTAAGTCCAGAAATAGAGACTACCTTTACAGTGTTGCAGCAATTTGACTGATAATTTTATATCAATGGAGTCTAATAATTAAACATTGAGGCTTGATTTCATGTGCACTTTGTGTGTTTTTTCCATTTCACTTTTCTAGCAATTCATTTTTAGTGAATTTTACCAAAGTATGGGTCCACAGAAATTAAACTATTTGCACAAAGACAGTTTGAGAAGCACTGCACTCCCTATATGAATACATGGCTTAGTAAAAGAGAGGAAACTCAGAGAGGAAAGTTCAGAACTGAGAGACCTCCCTGGAGCAGACATCTGGCCTCCTGAATACACCAGCTGCTGGCTTCCCCACCACCATGGTCCACTCAGCCATAACCAGACCACCAAGCCTCTAAGGGGGTTCACCTGAAAGACTGGACCTGCCCATCACCATGTCCTATGGCTACATATTATCTCCTCACTCTTGTGCTAGACATGCTCCCTCACCCCAAACCCATGGCTATCTCAGCTCCACGTATAGGTCTAGTGCCTCATGCCAAACGATCTGAATTGTTTTGCTGTTTTTTAAGAAATATATCAAAACTCAGCAGCAGTCTGTGGTATAGAAAAACAAAAAACTAAAAGTAAGCAAACAGCAATATACAACCTAAGGAGAGAATTTCTTAGAAAGACTTTACAGCCTGGGGAAAAGGAATTAAGCCTTGCAAAGAGGAGGAGGAAGACTTAGGACACAGCCATCAGTTGCTTCTGATAAGAATTTCAGCAGAGTGATGCAGACAGAGGTAGGACAGCAAGGAGAGAGGATGGAGTGGGTGGAAAGGAGAGAGCAGCTCCCCTGAGTGAACTTCACAAAACTGTTTTATTATGTGACTGGGTGTTATTTGGAATAGTAACACTACTCTAAATAATAATTTTCTCCAAATTCTCCCCTATCTTACTATCCACTGATGGTTAATGTAAACTAGCAGCTATAGAAGTCTCAGTTTTTTGCCTTGCTGATAATCCTTCCTATATAATAAAAGGCTAATATGCAAATAGATCCAATGGTGGAACAACCAGAACAACCGAATAATGGGTCGCTATGACTTGCGCTGACCACCGGGGGCGTGTGAAGGACGTGGGGGGCGCTGGCTGCGGTGGGATGGTGGAGCAGGTGAACCGGGGTGTCAGACCAAGGCAGGGTCCCGCCAGTCACTGTCATCAGGGTAAGCCTCTGGTGGTTACTGAAAACTCTTTGCTTCCACGGGCCACGGTCCCGCTTGGCGCTCACACCTGCTGCCAGCACCAGCCCCACTTGCACCCGCTGCCAGCACTGGAGCCACCACTCACACCCACTGCCAGCGCCAGCCCCACTCGTGCCTGCTGCCAGTGCCCAGCACCAGTCCAGATCACTCGGGACATTAGCGAGTGCAAGTGGTGGCTGCTGGCCCTGATCACTCATGAGGGCTTCTCCACCTCCCCCTGCTCCTGAGGGGTGATTGGGGCAGCAGCCGCCACTTGCACCTGCTGACAGCACCAACCCTGCTCACACTCACTGCTGGCACCAGCCCCAATCACTCAGCGCCGTCAGCGGGTGAGAGCAGGGCCAGCACTGTCAGTGCATGGGAGCTGTCAGCGCATGGGAGCAGTGGTGGCAGGAGTAGGGCTGCTGGCAGACAGGGGACCGGGGAGGCTGCAGCAAGAGGGGCCAGGCAAGGACACGGAGAATGGGCCAAGACCCACCCCTGTGCCCACTGCAGCCTCGATGCCCACAGTTCCTTTCAAGGTGCATGAATTAGTGCACTGGGTCCCTAGTCTGTCTGTCTATCTATCTATCTATCTATCTATCTATCTATCTATCTATCTACCTACCTACCTACCTATCATCTATCTATATAAAGAGCCAGGGTCCATAATATCCACAACAACCCAAGGCTCGACCGAACACCAGAAGTCAGTGCTGGGTTGCCGTGGGGACCCAGTACTGACTGCCGAGGGGGCTGCGGATCAGGCCTGGAGAGAGGCCTGCAAAGAGAGAGGCAGGGTCTCTCCATCAGATCCGCAGCCTCCATCAGATCAGCCATTGCCTCTCTCTTTCTCTCCGGGCTTCGCCAGCAGCTGCGCCTCTGTTTCTCTCTGGGCCTCCGAGGGGGCTGCTGATCAGTCCCGCCTCTTTGATCAGGCCCAGAGATAGGCCCAGCGACACTGACTGGCATAGAAACCGACCAATCAGAACCTAATCTGGGTGAACTGTGAAGGCAGAACCTAAGATGGGGGCTGAGGAAGGGTTTTAAGGGCAACAGCTGTTTGGTGTAAGGTGTAAGAAAGTGGTTCCATTTTTTCATGACCGGTTTGGCAGTATAGTGCATATGGCTGGCTATCAGTCCAGATATAGGGATTACATCATTTTGTCTGCCAAGAGCATCTCCTCCTGCTGAAAAAGGCTTTCCCCCCATTTAAGCAATCCTATCCTATATAATCTATC
This sequence comes from Myotis myotis, assembly GCF_014108235.1. Lineage (NCBI taxonomy): Eukaryota > Metazoa > Chordata > Mammalia > Chiroptera > Vespertilionidae > Myotis > Myotis myotis. The sequence goes on from NW_023416324.1 coordinate 88,412,797, forward strand.
TATACTAATAAAAGGGTAACATGCTGCCCTAACTGGTTTGGCTCAGTGGATAGAGGGTCGGCCTGCGGATTCAAGGGTCCCAGGTTCGATTCCGGTCAAGGGCATGTACCTTGGTTGCGGGCACATCCCCAGTGGGGGGTGTGCAGGAGGCAGCTGATTGATGTTTCTCTCTCATCGATGTTTCTAGCTCTCTATCCCTCCCTCTCCCTTCCTCTCTGTAAAAAATTAATAAAATATATATTTTTTTAAAAAAAGGGTAACATGCTTAGACCGGGTCGACCAGCCATCTTCCGGATGTCCAACTTCCTTCCAGACAAAGCCATGGTGGTGGGGGCTGAGGCAGAGGTAGTTAGGGGTGATCAGGCAGGCAGGCAGAGGCAGTTAGGGGCAACCAGGCAGGCAGGCAGGCAGATGAGCAGTTAGGAGCCAGCAGTCCCAGATTGTGAGAGGGATGTCCAACTGCCAGTTTAGGCCCAATCCCTGTCCCCCAAGGGGTCCCTGATTGGAGAGGGTGCAGGCTGGGCTGAGGGAACCACCCCCACGCACTGTGAACAAATTTCATGCACTGGGCCACTAGTCTGATATAATAAAGAGGTAAGATGCAAATTATCCCTCATGCTGTAACGCTGTCACAAGATGGCGGCGTGCACAGCAGGGGCAGGGCAGTGGGGGTGGGGCCAGCAGCTACTCCACACTGCTTCCACCGGGGATCCTGCGGCCCCATGGGGGTACGGGGGTCCTGGCAGCCGCTTAGCACGACTTCTGCCAGGGTTTCCACAGCCTCGCATGCACACTGCAGGGGTGTGGCCAGGCTGCACATAGCCTGGAAGCGGGGCATCGGGGTGGCACCCCAGGACTTGGGGCCATCCCACGGTGTGCCAGCCATGTGGGGCGGGACTCTGGGACTCGGGGTGGTCCCATGGCACAGTGGGGCGGAGAGGGGTCCCAGGTCTTGAATGATTTCACGCAACGGGTCACTAGTATATATAAAAGCCTAAGTGACCGGCCAGCCAGCCAGTAGCTATGACACACGATGACCACCAGGGGGCAGATGCTCAATGCAGGAGCTGCCGAGAGACAGCAACTTTGCAGAGTGCCCTCTCGCACTCTGGGACCCCTCAGGGGATGTCGGACTACTGGTCCTGGCCCAATCCCCGCAGTCCAGACCGAGGGACCACACCTGCTGGAGGGACACCACTCACTCCGCAGACGCCCTTCGAGCCCCGGCTCCCCCCAGTTGCAGCTAGCTGGGGAGGGACCGCAGGAGGCTGACTCCAGGGCGTGTCTGGCCCATCTCACCCAGTCCCGCCACGCTGGCCACCTTCTAATTACTCTCCTTTCAATGTGCATGGATCCGTGCACTGGGCCTCTAGTACAGAATAAGTGACATCAGTCATTCTTTAAGGCAAAGGCCATAAAAATATGCAATACTTATGTTTTCTTGCAAAAAAATGCAGAACATTTGTAGAAGGATAAGCACAGGGGGGAAAGTTGAGGGTAAATTGGAGTCTAGTTTCACACATTTTTGGATTTGTGCCCTACCTAAATTGCCAGAATTTAAAACAGAAACATAGGAAAGCATCTTTGCAATTTTTCCAGAAGGATCATATCTTTTAAACTTGATTACTACAAGATGCCAATAGGATCAAGAACAACCCCCAAATGCCCAGATGCTCGATTTCAAAATTAGAAAAGATATCTGCCTATTTTCATTTTTATTTCCTAAAATAAATATGGGAGGTGAGATACAGGATAAAGGCTAGTCATTACTGCAAAGAGCAGGCCTGAGCTGAGTTCGATGATCCAAGAGAACCATTCACAAACATCTTCAGCTAACTCCCTTCTTAAAGATGTTTAACCTGTATAAGATAAAAGTGTAAAGAGCAATGGCATCGATGAAAGATGGGAATTTTTGCTGCACTTCCTGTGTGTTAAGACTGATTCTTTCATTCCCTGACTTGGACAACTGTTTAAAAGAATAGCTCTGGATATGTTCACTAACTTTACTGTGGCGATGGTTCCACAGGTACAGATACATGTTAAAGCTTATTATGGTATACACTTTATTTTTTCTCCCCATGTTGTAGGTCGATTACACATCAAGAAAGCTGTTTAAAAAAACAATCACTCAGAGATACACCACAGGGAACACTCCTAGAACCAATTTCTGAGCATCATCCAGTCTGGGGTTTCTCTACTGTGTTCCAGGGAATTGACAGGCTGGAGCAATCAGGGTTTCACCAAGGAAAAAGAAAGCCCTGCAAGTGTTCACAACAGAGGGAATTTAACACAGGGAGTGGGTGGCAGAGCAGTGGGAGAGCTAGGCAGCCAACCAGGTCTTTTAACATGACCCACAGATGAACAACAGGAGGAAGCCCCCTCCACCAGCAGGAAGGAGGGAGAGCCTGGGGCCACAGCGGAAGGTGGAACAGGGTGGTCCTTCCAGTGTGAGCTGAAGCTACAGAAGCCAGAAGCAGCTGGAAGTGCAGCCTCCTGGGGAAGGGTCAGGAGGGGATCTGGGGGCAGAGGCCTGGGTCTGACACAGGGTGTTTCAGAAGAAAGGGGTTACACAATAAAAGTAAGTTTAAAAACACACATGATTAAAACAAGTTAGGAAACGTCTTTACCACTGGGTTTGTCAGGGCTTTAATATGCTAATAGACTTGTAAATCTTAAAGAGAGAAATATAACACCAAGTGCTTCTGTGATCTTCTTTTATGGAGCATGTTGGAGAGGTAGTGTCCCATGAAACACTATTTGGAAAATGCAATACTCGCATTTTACAGACAAGGAAATTTGGTTAAGTGGCTTGAACAAGAATTATAAAACAGATAATACTGAGAGTAGAGGCAAGCTTCCTGAATCTTAACCAAGTGTTCTTTCCCCAACTCTGTAATAGGCCTTAGGCACTTCCTAGCTCCATCAAGAAAACCAGGTACTTAACCATTCTTGTGCGTAAGGAGTCATTTTGGTGCCAGCTCCATGGAATGAGCACAATCTGTTCTGTTAAATTAAGGACAACCAAGGCACGATGGCAAAAGAACAAATGCAGAAGAGGTAATAAATGCCATGGAGTTGCCAAGTTTATTAATGGGAAGAAACAAAGAGAAGAGGGAAGGGAAAAGCAAGAGTAAAAGAAGGAAACGAACCTCCTCCGCTGAGGATCACCTGCACCCCTGCAGCTATGCTGGCATCCACATCTTCTCCTAACTGCACATGTGTGTGTAGAACAATGGGGTCAAACAACCTCAATGATGTAGATGCAATGACCAAGGTGACAGATTTGCGGGACTAATTCCCTAAGCCAGTGGAAAGGGATCCTGCCCTACATAAACCCTATAAACACACCAAGGCCTGCTCCATGGTCCTCTGGGAGAAACACAACGCTCCCAAGTATCTTCGGCTTAAGCTCCTATGTCCTCCTCCTCAGTCTTACCCTCCAGTTCACTTTGGGCTCAGGTAACTACCCCGCCTGCCAAAGAGGTGGTTAAGCACAGCACATACTAAGTCAGATGTTATGAAACAAAGCTGCATTCCTCAGGCCCACTGAAACTGCCACAGCCCCAAGCTCTTCCCTCTTTTTTGAGGTTTCATCTTTGCAGGGGGTAGGGGATGATAAGAGTTGCCCTAAGTTATCTAACTGAAATTCAGTGAGAAAATACCCCAATAAAACAGATAGTTGACAGGGAGAATTCATGAAATGTCTCACGTGTACAGTATTTGTAAAGAAATGCTCATAAGTTCCCCAATTACCTCAAATGCATCGCGAGCTATTTGTTCAATCGCACTCTTTGGAGTTACCTTGTTACTTGTTTATATTAGAGCATTTTCTCATTTATTTACCATTAATTTGAGTAGCCCTTTTTCATAGAAAACAGCTCAAAGCTAATGAGTCTAATCTACATGTCACTCTGGATTTATGAATTTAATTTAGTTTTAATCTGATCTTTTAAAGTCTCCTGATCCTGCCTTTAGGGCCAGTAAAAGATATTTTTTTGAGTTTCACAATCCAAAACTCACACAAAGTTTTAATATGCATTTTCATAGGGGAAAGAATACTAACCCCTCCCTTACCACCCCACTCCCAAATTTCAATAATTTACAAGCACAGAATTCCTATAATTCTTATTCATTCTTCAGGCTTCTTTTTTTTAACCCCCCAAATCCTGCCGAGCATGGATCAAACAGGGCACAAGCCAGGGAGAAATTTAATCGCTCATATCTCTGCCTGAGGGATTGTCTAGGTACTATGGTGACAGACACCTCACTGAAAGCATGTGGAAGAAAAAAAGATTTTTAAACTCCTAGGAGGGAAGGAGGGAGGGAGAGGAAGGGAGAGAGGGAGAGGGAGGGAGGGGGGTGAGAGAGAAGGAGCGAGAGACTGATTTCTAATGGACTCGGTGTCAACAAGGAGAAGAGAAGCACAATACAAGGCGTACATATTCAATCAAAATTACTTATTTATACACCAACGTGGTAAAAAACAGAAACAAAATATTATTCAACAAAGGTATTTTATTTCTATTCCCCCAAATTTTGAATTTTAAGACTTGTATTGATTTGTTTTTCTGGTTAAAGGTGCAGCTTCTCCATAGAGGATTTTTAGGTAGAAAACTACTTGTATACTATAATGACGGATACATGTCATTACACATTTGTCCAAATCCATAGGATCCCCACACCAAGAGTGAACTGTAACATAAACCATGGACTTTGGGTGATGATGACACATTAATGTAGATTCATCAATTGTAACAAAAGTACCACTGAGGGTGAGGATGTTGCTAGGGAGAAAGGCTCTTAGTTTCAGGGCAGGCAGTATATGGGAAATGGCTGTACCTTTCACTCAATTTTGTGGCAGACCTAAAATTGTTCTAGTACAAAAAAAGTTTTTTAAAGCACAGCTTCTCTGTTGTTAATCTATTCTGATATGGCTGTTCAAATAAAATCTGAAAAAAACCCCACAAAGGCAAGTAAAACTTTTAGTGCTTAATTTTATAGTTTACAAAGCTCTGTTTTTAGAATGGTGTATTTAAATGTAATTCATATATATATATATATTTTAAGGGAGAGAAATTACTGGTCTCAGAGATTAAGCCAGGCCAATTATAAAAATCTCCGGGCCTAATCAGCACATAAAATGGCTCACACCAATGATATGGTTAGTTCATGCTCTGCTGATACACAAATCAGAATTTTTTGCCATGTTCATGTACAGGAAACCAACAAGACTGTAAACACAGGAACAACAATCAACAAATGCAGATGTTTAAGGCTGGAAGTCACATTCTGGACAAGGTGAAAAGGGTAAGTGGCAGAAGAGTCATAATAAGGACGGTGGCGGATATCTGAGGTCAGCATGGAGAGGGCATGGCTCTGCTTGGGGCAGTTTGCTGCCTGCTGTGAAGCCTCTACACTCCTCCCCCACCCCACCAGGCTCCTGATGATGAGAAAACAATCTGAACATAAAACCAGCACTGTGGAGCAAGGATGTTTCAGGCCTAGGACAATCCCAATCTATCCAGCAGGATCAGTAATCAAGGGCGTGTGACCATGAACCTGAAAGTCAGGAAGGCTCTCCCACTCAGAACCAGAACCTCATTCTGCAAAAATGTTTGAAGGGGAGTCTTCAACCCAGTCATCTGGGACTGAGTTAGAGATAACAAGACCGTGGGGATCTATCAAGGAATGACCTGATGTAATTTAGATATCATCTCTATTATGGACCCAATCTCTTTAATAATAGACATGGGAAGGGCAGGAAGAGAATCGGTGCCTGCGGACATCAGAGGAACAATGCCACTCAGAGCAACGTGGTTTTCAACTCACTTTCAGAGCTGAAAACAATTCTTTGGGGTCAACAGTCCTTCCACATACTAAACAAGGGGATATTTATAGATATGCATAGCTTTTTCTTTTTTAAAAGCACAGTCCTGGAAGAGAATGCTATTCACTAATAGAAAGATATTTGGTCATCCCCAGCTTTTACCCAAGGCTGGGCTCTTGCCTGCTTTTGTCATTTCTCCAAAATTATTCACTTATGTGGACCAACACTCCCGGGGCCCTGTTCCCCTGATGCATTAGGATCTCTTTCTAGTGGTTGTCCTTCAGTGTTAGGATATAGCAGCAGTGAAGAGGGAATGATCCTGAATAAACATAACACATTTAACTGCAGAGATTAGATGATATGCAAGAACCTTGAAAGCTCTAACTTCTCTGATCTATGAATAATACAAATTGACCAATAATTTCAAACTTCCTATCAATGACAGAGAAAGCACAACGTAAGAATGGGTTGTCTCGCCCCAGCATTTTGGCTCGGTTGAGCATAGTCCCATGTACCAAGAGGTCACTGGTTCAATCCCTGGTCAGGGCACCTGCTCAGGTTGTGAGCTCAATCCCGGGTGGGGAGTGTGCTGGAGGCAGCTGATCAATGTTTCTCTCTCATAGATGTTTCTCTCTCTCTCCCTCTCCTTCCTCTCTCTCTGTAAAATCAATAAAAATATATATTTTTTAAAAATGGTAGGCAGGTTTCCCCAGAAAAACAATGTTATGGAAGGTAGCTGTGACCCCAGCCAGTTCTAGAGTCTAACTTTATCCATAAAGGTGCTGAAATACTATAGTTACTGTGGGGAGGGAAATGTAGAGGACAATAATTTCAAAATACTACTAATGAAACAAAAAGAAATCCATCAACTTCAGTGAACTACAATGCCATGTGTTTCTAATGCCTGTGGTAAAAGATTAGCAGGTATAACTCTGAGGTTCTGAGAATTTCTGGCATTCTCAAAAACTTTAGAAGTTAACAGCTCTGGTTCTTTAGTAACTCAATTTTTTTTTTACTAAAAAAGGAATGATTTTCCTGCGCTTTGACACAATGTCACCAGTTCCATATATTCCTGGTGAGACTGGGGCCATTTTCTGATTCTCAAGTGTCCAGAGGGCAAGCGTTGGGAAAGGGATGGAGCCAGGGTGTTGATGAAGAGGTGAAGAGATTATGAGAGGAAAAACACGTTTGAATAAAAGCAACTTCACTGTGATGGAAACAGAGAAAGGACAACAGAAAGCACAAGCTCTTTAAGGGGAACACGGAAGTAGAGAAGACAGCAGCTGTCCCCCATCCCTGGGTAACCCGGCTGGTGGTGGGGTTGAGCAATGGTCTCAGGAAGGATAGGACAGAAAGGTTAATGTGTAATAGCTGTGTCTACATGCATGGGGACCTTGCAAACTGTTCATGTCTTAGGAAGCTTCTATACTGATTTCTACTCCTTTTACTCAGATTCTTATGGAAGCTTCTAATCAGGAACACAATTATCTGATTAAAATATTGTCTACTTTCCTTCCCACTCCTGGAAGTGCCAAAGGTGATGTCACTAAAATTCAGACAAAAGGATTGGGAGAGAGATGGGGAGATGGGGGGTGGGAGGGAGGAAGGAGGCATAATATGATTCAGAATTTTTAAATTAAGAAAAAACTGTAACTGGTTTATATTAAGTTAAGGGGAAAATAAGCACTACGTGGACTAATTTATTTTTAAATACAGATTGGGAAGCAGATAGAGTGGATGATTAACTTGTGAAAAGATTGCAGAAAGCTGGTTAATTATCCAAGAACCAAGAAATATTACCCTCTTCATTTTCCTTTTCTAACTCAGCTTTTAAATAGATAAGGGAGAGCAAAGATAACAGAGCCATTATCTTTAAGAGTCTGCTATACTACCTTTGATATTTAATGTTCACCCACCTACCCACTCCCCCCCCACCCCCAAATTCAAGTAAAATATTAATGTGAAACCCAACATTTAAAGTAGCTAGAGTCTGGTTGCGGGCTAGATCCCCAGTGTGGGGCGTGCAGGAGACAGCCAATCAATGATTCTCATCATTGATGTTTCCATCTCTCTTTCCCTCTCCCTTCCTCTCTGGAATCAATAAAAATATCCTAAATAAATAAATAAATAAAGTAGCTAAACTCTGAACACACAGTGATGAGACAGAGTTATTACATGCTGAGTCAAGTGCTGAGCCTTAGGGGTTTTCTTCCCTTTACACACTGTGTTATTCCACTGAGGATCTTTTGTCTGTGCAAACTGGAGGTAAGCGTTTAAGTAGAGGAACTGAGCATGATTCAGCATATTTAAAAAGGATTTATACCCATTCTTAGAAGGACAACCAGAGGAAACACCATCTGAGGTCTAAACAATGATATCTGCTTGCCCTTTGATCTGAGTTTAAGAACACTTTGTACAACTTTTTTGTTGAAATACCACTGAATTTCACCATTTACTATTTTAAATCTCTTTAGGAGAAAATCTACTGCTTTTTTGAACCACACTCTCCAAACTATTTTTTGCTGTGAGTAGTTTGCAGGCATGGGTTCATTTGCTGCTAACAAAAATCTTCCTTCATAAGTACAGACAGCTTAAATGAAAAATAATTCCACTGATACTATGTTTATGAGAAAAAGACAGTACAGTGTATCTGGTTACACATACAAGTAGGGAGTATTCCCATTTTTCTTCTAATTTATGTTTCCCAAGAGTAATACTTTCAGAAGATTGCCAGTATTTTTAGAATAAGTTTCTTATTACTTGTACTAATACATACTGATTCCCTTTTCTGAGCATAATTTGAGTTTTTATTTCAATTTATCCTAGCATCTGGAGATCAACATCTCATTAATTCAAAATAAATAAATGAAATCTGAAATGCAGATTTAAAGAAACCTTTGCACTGGTCTCAAATGTAATGCATATTACAAATTAATAATACATATGGATAACTAATACAAAACAGGTCTATTAATAAAGCATTATGATATACATCAAATACCATGAAACCTCAATATCCTAAATGTCTTCACTTACTTGCAGGTATAGCATTCTAAATGATTACCCAGATTAGTAAAATATAAATTTTAAATGGGAAATATGCCCATGTTTTCATCAATTCAATTTTCATAAAGCACCTCTTATGTGCTCGGCATTATGTTAGGAACTTAGGTTACAATAATAGATAAGCCTGATTGCCTTTTGAGGCTGATATCCTCCAGGGGTGACAAATAAATGAGTAAGCAAATTTAAAAAGACAAAAATATACTCCTTGTGATAAGTGCAACCAAGGAAATAAACAGGGTGCTGTGATGGTAAAGAAGTGTGGGGGGGGGGGCAGCACTCATTTCTATGGAGTAGTTAGAGAAGGCTTCTCTCAGAAGGTGAATTTTAAGCTAAGACCTGAAGGATATTTCAGGATACTTCTCCAAGGTCACCAAATTGGCAGCCTTGTTTATTAGGCTGCCAAGACATTTTTAGCATTAGAAAACAAGTAGAAAATGCCATCTGTGGCCCTGATTGAATGCAGGTTCACGAGTACACCAGCTTCGCGGGCACTCTGCACACCAGCCAGTTACCACTGAGGAGGTTACACACCCCCAGCCTGCTCAGCTGTGGTGGGTTTAAAACAGTCAGCATAAACAACAGGAGCTGGTCCAATGACGAGAGGAACTTATCCTGTTGATTCATACTTCCTGATAGCCACTCTAGCTAACAAGGATCGGGGCTTTCAAGTGTGTCTCATGAGTAAATTATTCCTCAGCCCCAAGGGAAATGATGTTTACAACTATATAACACTTTCCCTTATACTTTCAGCTTATAACTTACCTAACTCGGTGGGTATAAGAGTACTTTAAAACACAGAGCTGTGACATGGATCTTTCTGTAGATTCTTTAATAGACTAATCATGTAATGCAGCTAACATGCCATTGACACAGATTAGGAAATCTGTGGAATTATCTCAGCATCCTTATTTAGAGAATCCACATTGCTAAGCAATTACTTTCTTCAACAGAACTGTCCTGCTCAGGGTCATTTAACCTCTCATTGTGAAATCCCCTTTCTTACTACTAAATGGATTAAGATGAAATAGAATTGCTTGACTGGCAGGGGCATGGCTTTGTGACTTGAATTCCACTTACTTGGAAAGAGTTTTCTCCTCTAAGTACCCAGGGGGAGTCCAGAGCTGGACCTATGATTAGTAGTTATAACTTGCAGTCAGAAAGCCCAGGGGTTTGATAGGAGGGGCTTGGGGCAAAGTTCCCTGCCCAGGAATCTTTTTCAGTTCTACATCAGCTGGGGTGGGGGTTGGAGGGTGAAATTAACACTAGTATTGTTGCATTCTCTTGAATTTTAAAGTTTTCAGTGGTTTTTTTTTTTTTTTTTTGCATCTTTATGAAACACTCCTTTATGAAAAATGAAAGCATCCCTAGGGAGATACTACGTTAAACCATCACTTTAGCAGGATTAGTTGGCAACCAACGTCAAGCAGTGTGACTCAGAAGCAATGTGTACCTGTCGACCAGGAAAGGTCAGAAAAGCAAGGGAGGAGAATTTCAGAGGTCATTAAACACAGTAAATGTCACCATACTTTACAAACTTGCCTCAGGCCAACTCTCCCAATTTCAAATACCATCTAAGAGGCAGTGGTTCCCAAACATTGGAATCACCTGGGGATCTTTAAAAATGCTAATACCTGGTGGCTTCCACCACAGGCATTCAGATTTAATTGACATGAGTCCCACTGGGTGTCTGGATTTTTGAAAAAAACGCAGCTGATTTAAAGGTGTAGCAACATTTGGGAGTTACTAACATAAGGAAGCACTGCTCTTCTTAATCACTTACTGGGATGATTTATTGATTTCCTTCAGACATCAGAAATCTCCTAGGCTAGTGCTTGTTGACTACCATAGCATATTAGAAAAGTCTAAGACACTTAAAAAAAAAAAAAAAAAAGACACCAGAGACCACTCTCAAAGACTCTGACTTCATTGCTTGGGGGAGAAGCCCAGCATGCCTTAGTTCTGTAAGTGTCCTCGGGTGATGCTAATGAGCAGCCAAAATTGACAAATTGACAATCATGGTCCAAGCCCAGGAACTGTTTTCCTGGAGACTACAATGGGATTCCCTGCTTCCACTTGGTCCAGATTGGGACGATCCACAGAGGAAATAAAACATTTCCCCAAGGCAGTCCGGGAAATTTGGGGGGGGGGGAGGGGCGGAGAACGGTGAGGGAGAGGGCAAGTGGTGGAATTCACTAAGCCAGAAGAAACAGAGTTGTTAGAATAAGGAATAGCGCTTGTCCTCTGCACCCCCTCCCGAAACTCAATTGACTGGCAGGAGAATTTCCTTAGAATGCTTCCTGGAAGTAGCTCAACCTTGGATTCGGTTCCAATAAATTGTGAAAATTCCTGCCCAATCAGAACCCCTGGCACTGCAAGTAGCAAGATTGGCAGGCCTTGAGCCTCCACTCCCTGAGAGATTCTGTTTCATGAATTTCCCAGGAGGATTTCTACTCCACTTGGATGCCAATCATTCTTCTTCACTCTCCTTCCTCTCCCCCCCTTCACCCTCATTCTTCCCTTCTTTCCCCCAAACTCAGCAGAGTTCAGAATCATCCCATAGATATACTTGTAAATAAATCGCCAAAGTATTTTGCATGGTAATCATTCAAGTAAATAATGTCCTTAAATGACGGACCTAGGTCTTTGACGTGGCTTGGCGATGTGCCTGCTACTTTGGCAAGTAAGTGTCTGCTAACCCACTCACAGTCATGCGTCCCACCGGAAAGAAGTCCGCGGAGATGCACCTCACCTGCCGCTGCACCCACCTCGCAGGCTGCCACACCCACCTCACCGGCTGCCACACCCACTCCGGGCATGGCTACTGCACCCCCAGTTCTCCCCTCCGGGAACGCGTCCCCACCATCCCTTTGTGTACTCTAAGTTGAGTCAGCTTATGAATGAAGAGGAGCACAAATTGAAGGGATTGACTGGGGGAGTGGGGGGAGCCTTTACACCGTTCTCATTTACAGATGAAAAACCTGGGGTGGGGGTGAGGGGAGGCTCTGTAACTCCGTCAGGGTTTGCCACAGAACATTTGTGGCGCAGCCCGACTTAGCTGCCCTTAAATTTCCATTCTGTTGCCTGGCAACCGGTTCAGACCAGCTCAGCGTCCAGCCCCGGCCCCTAACCCGCACCCTTTCTCTGCCCGTTGACTAGAAGTTCATTCCTTGGGGCACTGGCCGGAGGCGTGTGAGCAAGGTTCCTGGATTGGTTTCCCCGGCTGGGCTCCCGATCCAACCCCAAACCCGCGCCAGCCCTTCCGGGCGGGACTAGCGCGCCTTCCGCTGTCCTTTTAGGCACCATCCTCAGCCACCCGCCTCCCCCGGTTCCGTGGATACCACTTAACACAATCACGTCAAGTTTCCAAAGTTCTCAGCTGCTGTCGGAGTCCCTAAACGTCCCAGTGGGAAAACTAACAGCGCTTTAAGGGTACAAAAAAAAAAAAAAAAATAGAAGGGGAAAGAGTGTCGGAGAGCCTTCTCCTTCCCAGCTGGTTACACTCGGGCCAGGCTTCTCTGCCACAGTCTAGTTACCGTGGCCCGAGCCGGGCACTCGGGGGGAAAGCGCGGGGCGTGCTCCGGGCGCCGCCTCCCGCGGCCGCAGAGTGCAACGCGGCCCGGCGCCGGGGACCGCAGGTGCCGCCCACGGCCGCGCAGGTGGCCGGAGCGCAGCCGTCACCGCCTCGCCAGCCCGGACTCACGCCCCCAGGGCCCCTCCACCCTCTCCCCGGCACTGTCCCGCGCCCGGGAAACTGGAAAGGGGGGATTATCGTACGCTACCCCAGTTCCTTACCCAGGTTCACAAAGCTCATGACCATGTCCGCGTCGTTGAGGAAGGCGCTGTCCTGCGCGCTGGTCAGTGGGGACGTGCCGCTGCCGCCAAGTCCCGGAGCCAGCAGGCTCTTGCGGTTGACGGGGTGCGCAGCTCCGGGGGGCGGCTGCCTGGGCTGGGACGCGCCGGCTCCTCTCCGGGGCCAGGGCTGCCGCCTCTCCTCGCCCGACGGCCAGTCCTCGTCCTCGTCGTTAGACAGGGCGTTGTACAGATCCAGCATGAAGAGGGGCGCGGACTTTAGCCGCCCGGGAGGGGGCTCCCCGCGAGGCTGCTGCTGCTGCGGGAGCGCAGGAGGCGGCGGCTGCTGGAGGCCATGCAAGGGCCGGGGCCGGTGAGGGAGCCCCAGCACCGAGAGAATCTCCTTCTGCATCTCCCGCTTCTCGTGTGTCTTGAGCCGGCGATAGAGGAAACCCGAGGAGGAGGACGGCGGCGGCTGCTCCGCGTGGCCCGGACTCCCGCCAGCCCCCAGCAGCGCACCCCCGCCGGTGGCGGCGGCGGCCGGCAGGGGCGGCCGGAGCGACGGGGGCCCGCAGCAGCTGCACAGCAGCCCCCACCACCAGCACAGCCACTGCGCCCTCCGCCCCAGCCCCGGCATCCCTGCCCGGCCGGGCTGGACCCGTGGGCCCCGCGAGGCGTGGAGCAGCGGAGCGAGGCCGGAGCGCGGCCGCTGTGGCCCTTGGCGTGAACAGCCCCCGCCACCTCTCGGCGGGCTCGCTTCCCCTTCCTGGCCCTCAGTCCTTATCTCTCATGGTCCACTGGGGCGCCCCCAGTTGCCCAGGATGCAGGGGAGGCGAAGGGGGCCGGAGAACCGCACTCCCGCGCTGGTCTCTAGAAGCGCAAGGTCCAGGCCAGGTGCGTCCGAGTCCAGACTGCTCTGCAGCCGGCGCCCTTGACCCCGGGCAGGTCACCACGGGGTCGCTCTCGGGCCTCGCTGCCCGCGCACGTGCGCCGTCCCGCGCCCTCCTGGGTGGCTGAGTGGGTCCCGGGGCGGCGGGGGAGTGGGACCGCTCACCAGCTGGGGGAAATGCCAGGCAGCATCCCCGCGCAAGCTTTCCCGGTCTCGCTCAGCCGCCGTGAAGTTTATCCCGCCGTAGGGCCCGGGCTGTGGCGACCAGGAGTCCGGGGACGCCAATCTTCTCCGCGAGGCTTAACTCCCTTCTCGCTCACAAACTCCTCGCCCCTCCGCCCTCGGGCACTGTCGCTTCCCCACAAAATCTCCCCGCGCAGCTCGACTCCCCAAGCGGGGGCGTCAAGAATCTTCCTTTCCGCTCAGTGCTCTCCGGGCTGCCCTGCAAACCCCGCTCACAGAAGGAATAGGAGGGAAGGGGACCGATGCTCGGAGCAGTGGACGCGGCGTCCGCGACGCAATTCGCAGTCTCCCGCCTCTCGGCGCTGCGCTCTCCGCAGCAGCCAACGTGGGCTTTCTGGTGCGCCTCTCGCTCAGGTACGGCACTCCAGCCCCCGGGACTCCCCGCCCTCCCGGGAAACGGACAGGCGGGCAGCCAATGGAGAGGCTCGTCTCTCCGGTATTTAAATAGACCCGCCCCCTTCTTTCACCCTCCCTCTCCCCCGGGGCGTCGCCTGGGCGGCGCGTAGGTTTCAAGTACACAGACAGTTCTTAGAGGCACCCCGGGAGCTGCGAAGTAGCAAAGGCAAAGGCGTCATCACTGGTAAGAATGATCTGATCAACATCCCCAATGCGAATCACACAAAGCGCCTCAATGGATGCTTTAACCGCATAAAAGTAAAATCAGCTGTTAAGTCAATACCGGATTGAGGAAGAACAGAAAAGTGATAGTTTTCCCATTCCTTTCTTAGTTTCTCATATTGATGTATAATATAGGCGTCTAGTGGACACGTGGCTTTCAAAGGCAGCTGATGCAAGTAGGGACACACCCTTCCAGAAGCTGCTCACAAACTGGCCGCTGAGCAGGCCAAATGTAAGCCAGACTCGGCGTCTGTCTGGAAGGTTGGGGGCCAAATATTTTGACTTATCTCTTCATTTGGATTTTGGCTTGGCTTCTTAAGCTAGCACCCAAAAGGAAGAGGGTGTGATCAGATAAAATAATTAAAATGCCACTCACTAGCTTCTTGAAAATGCGTCTTCGGTTTGTTAACATTGCATTTTAATATATTGAAATGCAATAGATGCAAGATACATTATGCAAGATAAGTAAAACTCGAGGCGAGGTGGTAAAGCTAATTCCAGTTCCCACTCTGGACAGGAGATAGAGCCCTGAAACTCAGATTGAGCATTAGACAAGATCAAGTATGTAAAACACATGTTCCACTTTCATGGCAGGTACCACCATCTGCCTTTCAGGATGTAAATTTATTTGTACTTATACTATCCAAGAATGCTCAAAAACCTATGGATCCTAGCAACTTCACCTAAAACATTAGAATCTTTTACCTGGTGAAACATGTGTGGCTTAAGAAACAAAAACTGCCATTTGCTGGACCTAGCAGTCTTAGTTCAATAGTCCAAGGCATTTGAAAGCCAGAATACGGGATCCGTGGACTTAATGAGATCCTGGGGTTTCTGCTGATCCAGAGCTTATAAGCATTTTTATCTTATTTCAATGAATCTGTTTTGCATGGGTAAGGGTCTTTACCTCAGAACATCCAATCATCCATTGGGTCACACTTTCTCCTTCTGTCTGGGCCCAGACACAGTGGTCATTTAGGACCAGCTTTAATTCTACAGATGTCCCATAGCCACTGACCGCAGGCAAGGCAATTTCAACAGCACTGAGGCCAGTGTTTACTATCTGCAGGGGTTCTTTCATCTGAAAAGAGAAGACATCACTACTTGGTCTGGGATGCCAGGACTCTTAGAATTCAAGAGCCTACATCACACCTCCCTCTGTATGGGACTTATTATGAGCATAAAATTATTGCAGTGCATAAAATCACAGTAGCAAGATTTCTGATCAGAAAGTCTGAAATCTCTAAGTATATGTAGGCTTCCTGCCAAGGTCCTCTTTTTTCAAACTTAGTCACACCTTCTTTTCAAGACTTGTAGTGAGATACAAGCAGAGTACAAGTAGTTCCAACCTATAAGGGCAGTGGGGAAATCACTAGAAAAACTGTAAATGTCTGATCATCTAGGTAGGGCTATGCAGTTTAAAACACATCTACATGCACCTTTAGTAAATGCATATATGATCTAGTAGAGAAACACACACAGAGAAACACACACAGAGAGAGAGAGAGAGAGAGAGAGAGAGAGAGAGAGAGAGAGAGAGAGAGAGAGACTCTTCCCATTTTCTTAGATACTTGGTAAGAGGTAAATGGGCCTGTATGACATGGGTCTAAAATGGCACTTAGTGATTTATTTTCAGTTAACATCGGAGCAGCAACCCCTGATTCAGGTCTTCCATGGTCGCCCCTTTCCTCGCCAAGATGGTATCTCAGTTCTTGTCTAATGCTAGAAAAGGTGCGGGGGGTGGGGAGGGGGGGCTGATGATGAACACAAGAGCACATAACTCTGTGAACAGCCAGGAAAAATGTGTGAAGTGAATTATGACAATGATCATAAGGACAATGACATTCAACTGAAGGCCACGAAAGAGGGTGTGATCTTCTCACGTCCCCACCATTCCCAGCATGTGCCCATGACTGTCAGAAAACACTCAGAAATGCCCTTTGTCCCACTGGGGGCAAAGGGGATAAAGAGATGTGGTTCTAAAATTTTAATAACCTCAAAATTGGGACCACTGCTTTTCCAAGCCAATGGGAACTCCCGGTAGATAAGGAACCCCTAACCACCACCTCAGGCATGCCCTGCTTCTGTGACCCATTCCCATCACACCCCTCACACTCCCCAAAAGTCTTAGGACAGAGAACTGGACAAAGTCCAGCTGTGATTCAGGACGGGTGGCATGAAGGGAGAGAACAGGTCTGGCTTTGGAGTCTGCTGGAATGTGTGAACCAAACCGACTGTAGAAAAATTAGAGGTAACTTCGCCCCCTGCAGGACATCAAAAGATTGTCGCCCCTTCCTCTGTGTGCTGTGTAAGCTTCATTAAGTTCTCTGTGCTTGTCTCCAAAACATCTGGGTGGAAAGAGGAGGAATTCAGTCAAGAAGCCGGATGTGGGACTCAATCCATATCACACATCTGGTTGCTTGGCTGATATTTCATGCAGATGGCCGTCAGTTTTCTGGAAATATTGCCTGTCTCACTCCTGCCCCCTTAAGGAAAGAGTGAAGAACCCTCACTCTAAAGCACAGGTTTGTCCCATGCATTTGGTGAAAATAGGGGTTAGGGTGAGAGTCCTGTACCCAAATGTTCATTAGTGCACAGGGTAATTCACACAACACATTCTCTAAAGCAGCAGTTATTCTTGTTCCTTTTATATTATGAGGGTTTCTATTATACCTTTATAACACAGATGACCAAATAATTTGTCTTCAAAATATACTGTTTATTAATTTGATATGTTAAACATTCTATATTATAATTTTAATTATATTACTAGCAATAAACTGCATTGAAGTCTTTGATTTTATACTAAAACATATCTTGGCCCCTTTCAACAGACTTTCTTGAGGATGTAAGTAGCTGATTTTAGATTAAGTTAACATATAATTGTTATACCTACTAGTATTCTGCTCTTGTGTCAAAAAGCCTGAGGTCTGGTCTCCTTGAATCCTTGGGAAACTCACTTAAAATTACTGCAGTTTTATCTTTAATATTAATGTAAGGAGTTGGGTATTTCTTAATATTAATTTCTAAATATAATATTTTGCTCACATTTTAAAAATATCAATTTGGAGTGGAGTGAAAAGGAAATATGTTAAGCAAATGTTTGTAGAGTATGAGAAATGAAAATTTGAGAGTTACATAAATATTGCTTCTGAAAGCTACACCTGTAAGACAGCCTTCAAAATACATGCCCCATCCAAAAGCCTGTGGTAACATTTACATTCACTCACACTTTCCTTCACTGTCAACCATTCAAAAATGCTGGGCATTCACACTTCAAAATATCATGCGAGCCATCATATTTTCCTACTCGTGAAGGACATCTGGTGGCAAAGTGAAAAACTAATACATAAACCTGTTTCCAGAGGTTTTTTCCACACTACAACCCACAGAGCAAATCTGTTGCTGGTGTGTGCTTTCAACTGTTCACACAAGCTCATCTGAGGGATTAGGCTGTCTATTAAAATGGAGTCTTTAGAAACATCCAGATGATTGGTCTTTAAATTTTTCATTGTATATTGGCATATGAGACTAAGTCTTAATTATTTTTTTACTGAGCAAAACAATGCTAACACATTTCCATGACCTACTCTACTGTCCCTGAAGAGCTTTATTCCAATAGGTCACTGGGTCCTTAGCTACACTGGGCAACACCTGAAGCTTCACAGCCTGTGCTGGCCTCTAAACATCATTCTGTGGCCCCCTTTGCATCCCATGCCCTGGACATGTCTCTTGTGTCTCAACTAAGAGGTTCCATGAAAATATGACATGATCATGCTGCCAATCCTTAACTAGCAGAGTATAGCAGCAGCGGGTGGCGAGGCAGGGAAACCACACTGACTGGATAAACTCATGTTAAAATGGAAATCAAGGTCATCTTTTAAAGAGGAAGAAAATGTCTGGGATGTTTATCAAAGGAAAGACAAACGTTGATACTAATTACCCAGTATGCATTCATTTATTCAGCATCTATTTAAATGCCTACTGTGTGCCAGCCAGTGTTCTATGTTTTTGGATACCAAAGAGTCAACTATCCCTGCCCTCATAGATTCCAGAAAGAGGATATTGACAATAAACAAAATAACTAAGAAAATATATGGTGATAGGCAGAATATTGTCCCCCATACTTTTGTGCCCACGTGTTACACACCTGTGAACATGTTACATTACATGTCAAAAGGGACTTTGCAGCTGGAATTAAGCTTGCTAAACAGGCGGCCTTGAAACAGGAAGATTATCCTGGATTGTCCCAATGGACCCATTGTAATCACCAGGGTCCTTAAAATCAGAAGAGGAAGGCACATGAGCTATGGTAGCCTGCGAGGGACTCCACCTGCCTTTGCTGTCTTGGAAGGTAAAGGGGCTACCAACCAATGAATGCAGGTGATCTCTAGTAGCTGAGAGCATTCTCACTGGGCAGCCAGAAAGAAACCAGTGACTGCAGTCTTAATTCTGAATTTCAGCAACGTGAATGAACCTGGCAATGGATTCTCCCTAAGAGACTCTAAATAAGAGACTCCCTATGCAGCTAACACCTTGATTTCAGGCTGGGGGGCGGGGGGTACCCAGAGCAGAGAAAGCAGCCAAACCTACTTGACTTCTGATCCACAGAATTGTGAGATAATAAGTTTGTGTTGTTTAAGACACTAAATATGTGGTATTTTTGTTTTGCAACAACAGGAAACTAATACGTATATAGCATGGCGATAAGCGCTGAGGAGAAATCAAATAAGGAAGAAGGGGGTAGGGAATTGTGGATGGTCAGGAAAGTCTGCCAGGGGAACGAGAAGCAGCCAGGAGGCTATCTGGGGCAAGAACTTTCTGAACGGTGAAAACAGTTAGCGCAAAGGTTCTGAGGCAGGGCCATGCCTGGTGAGTTGGAAGAAGAGCAAGAAGGCAAGTGAGACTACAGCAGGGGGACTGAGAGGGACTAATAGCAGATTATATCAGAAGGCCAAAGAGGGTGAGAATTGTAGGCCAAGGTGGCATAGGGCCCTGGCTGTTCTTGTAAAAGACTTCACTTTTAAAGACCATGCATTGGCATAACAATATAGATGAAACTCACAAACGTAATGTTGTGGAAAAGACACCAGACATGGAAGACCACAAATTATAACTCCATTTATATAAAATTCAAAACCAGACCAATCTAGTAGCCAGGTTAGTGGTTACCTTTGTAGAAGAGTAGAGTAGAAGCCAGAATTAAATAAGACCAAGAAAGGTGCTCTAAGAGCTTGTCTATTTTATTACTTGGGAAGTGTTTGTAGAGAAGTAGTCAATTTTAATCATTCATTGAGTGATACACATATGATTTGTACTTTTCTGCATATATGTTATAATGCAATAAAAATTTTGACTAAAAAACAATTAAGTAAATGATTACCATCACCACCACCAAAAAGTATGAGATGGGAGGATCACTGGGTGGCTTTGAGCACAGCACAGTGCTATAAGCTGACTTAAATTTTAACAAATCTCTCAGGCCACTGTGTTTAGAACAGACTATATCACCAGGGCAGAATCAAGGAGACCAGCTAAAAATCTCTTGCTAATGTTCAGGCAGGAGCTAATGATGGTTCAAAGGGGACCTCAGATGGAAGTAGGAAGAGAGAAGAGAAGAGTGGTTGAATTCTGGAGATTTTGGAGGCAGACCACAATGCCAAGAGAATGTACCACCTGCACAAGGCATTCCAACACTTCTCTCCTCCCCCACACATCCCCGCACCCTCAACCCCCCCCCCCCCCCCCCGCCATGTAAGGTCAGCAAAGCATGTTTTCTCCATTGCATAAGGCCAGGTAGTAGTGTGAATTAGCTGTGAGTGAGTAAAACAGTGTTTGTGCCCTAGTGGTTGTGGGTTAGTACACTGATAAGCAGTAGCTTGAGGGGCTTTAGACAACCCATAATCTCTGCCTGCACCCATCCTATAAAAGTTGCTCAGGCCCGGCCAGTGTGACTCAGTAACTGAGCATCAACTGATGAACTAGGAGGTCCTGGTTCAATTCTTGGTCAGGGCACATGCCCAGTAGGGGGTGTGCAGGAGGCAGCCAATCAATGATGTTTCTCTCTTATCAATGTTTCTATTTCTCTATCCTCTCTCTAAAAATCAATAAATAAATTTAAAAACATTTTTGAAAGCTAACAAAGTCAACAGAGTGCTTGCTACCCAAGAACAGCTTCAAGTCACCTGATAGCCTTGTAAGAAGGTTCCCTATCCTATCTAATAATAGAGAAACATGGTAATTAACCATACCTCCGCTACGCTTCCTATTGGCAGCCGGCAGCCAGGTAGCTGAAGCGAACATGAAGCTTGGTTGCCCTGGCAATGGAGGAAGCCAAGGTTCCCCGCCTGCTGCAGCCCAGCTCTGAGCTACAGTCTAAGCAACAATGTTGCAATTATAGAAGCTAAACAAACCCCAGATACCTGCTTTCAGCCAGCCGACCTCAGAGCTGGAGCCACAACAAAGTTTCAATTACAGAAGGTAAATAAATCCGAGAATAAAAAAAAAAGAAAAAAAAGGAGAGACTGGGAGCTTCAGTTGCAGGCTTGGCCTGCCTATAAACAGCCCTCAGCCCCTCATCCAGACTGGCCAGGCACTCCAGTGGGGACGCCCACCCTAAAGGGGGTGTGGTCAGCCTAAAAACAGCCCTCAGCCCCTCATCCAGACTGGCCAGGCACCCCAGTGGGACCCCCACCCTGAAGGGGGTGCGGGCAGCCTGAAAACAGCCATCAGCCCCTCATCCAGCCTGGCCAGGCACCCTAGGGGGACCCCCACCCTGAAGGGGGTGCGGGCAGCCTGAAAACAGCCATCAGCCCCTCATCCAGCCTGGCCAGGCACCCTAGGGGGACCCCCACCCTGAAGGGGGTGCGGGCAGCCTGAAAACAGCCATCAGCCCCTCATCCAGGCTGGCCAGGCACCCCAGTGGGGACCTGCACCCTCTTCAGGGGGTGCAGGCAGCCTGAAAACAGCCATCAATCAGCCCCTCACCCAGGCTGGCCAGGCACCCCACCCTGATCTGGGACACCATTCAGGGCAAACCAGCTGGCCTCCATCCGTGCACCAGGACTCTATCCTATATAGTAAAAGGGTAATATGCAAACTGACCCTACCAGCAGAAAGACTGGGAATGACTGGTCACTATGACACACACTGACCACCAGGGGCAGATGCTCAATGCAGGAGCTGCCCTCTGGTGGTCAGTGAGCTCCCACATGGAGGAGCTCTGCTCAGCCACAAGCCAGGCTGATGGCTGCCAGTACAGCGTGGTGGTGGGAACCTCTCCTGCCTCCTCAGCAGCAGTAAGGATGTCCCACTGCAGCTTAGGTCTGCTCCCAGCTGGCAAGTGGACATCCCCCGAGGGCTGCCAGGCTGCCAGAGGAATGTCTTATTGCCAGCTTAGGCCCAATCCCCTGGGGAGCAGGCTTCAGCCAGCAGATGATCATCCCCTGAGGGGTCTCAGACTGTGAGAGGGTACAGGCCTGGCTGAGGCACCCCCCTCCCCGAGTGCACAAATTTTTGTGCACCGGGCCTCTAGTCCTATATAATAAAACCCTAATATGCAAATGACCAAACAACTGGCAGAACGACTGGTTTCTATGATGTGCACTAACCACCAGGGGGAAGGTGCTCAGGGCAGGAGCTGCCCCCTGGTGTTCTGTGCGCTCCCACTGGAGGAGCACTGCTCAGCCAGAAGCTGGGCTCACAGCTGGCAAGTGCAGCGGTGGTGGTGGGAACCTCTCCTGACTCCGCAGAAGCACTAAGGAGCCAGCGAGCAGGCAGGCAGTAAGGAGCGAGGGGTTCCCAGACTGCAAGAGGGATATCTGCTTAAAGCCAGCAGGTGGACATTCCCTGAGGGGTCCTGGACTGCAAAAGGGCACAGACCAGGCTGAGGGACTCCCCCCCACACCTGCACAAATTTTGTGCACTGGGCCTCTAGTGTAAAAACACAATGGCTTCATCTCTGAACATAAAATCTCTTCCAAGATATGAATTTTGGCCATTAAGAATTATATTAATTTTAAAAGGATTCCTATAAATGTGTTATCCTGGATGGAATATTGGAGCAGAGAAAAGAGGCATAGGGAAAAGCTAATGGAACCTGAATGAAGTATGAAGTTCCAGTCATCCCTCCTGGTACTGTCTGAAGGGACCAAAGGGTCTTCCCCAAACCAGGCCACCAGGTATCTCTCGGTGGGTCAGAGGAGGCCTTCATGGATGAGGAGGCATTCTTGGAATCAACTTTTAAACACTCACATGTTGATTATCCACCGAAAACTGTTAGTTCTTGGATGGCTTTTTCTTTTTTCTTTCTTTTTTTATTTTTATTTTTGTGATTAATCACTATGCTTTAATTATGTTCAATTTGTAACAGTGAAAATACATCCTGCATATCAGATATTTACATTACGATTCATAACAGTAGCAAAATTACAGTTATGAAGTAGGAACTAAAATAATTTTATGGTTGGGGGTCACCACAACATGAGGAACTGTATTAAAGGGTCGCGGCATCAGGAAGGTTGAGAACCACTGCCCTAGAGGCTTAGGGCCCAGTTGGAGAGTGAGGACAGGAGAGGGAGACATGACCTGAGGGGGCATCTGACTTGACTAGGAAGGGGTCGGGAGGTCGCCAAAGGCAGGGAAGGCTTGCCAGAAGGGGTGAATCCCGAAGGGAGCTCAGCAGCTATCCATGTGGGCAAGGTGTGCGGACTGCAGAGCCTGGGGGAAAGGCACTCTCTGCCCGGGGAACAGAATATGGAGAAGGACCAGGAGAAGGACATGCTGATGAAGAGCGAATCCTTCAGGGTGACGGCAATGCGGGGCTGGCGCGGGCTTAATGAATGCTTGAGGGAGGCAAGAAGGAGGTGCTGGACACCAGCCTGCATTCAGGTCTGAGGACTTCCCAAGTGCAGCGCAAATGACACGGTCCATCTGTCCAGGTGTGGATCATGTGTGAAGGTCACTGCCTCAAGGTGTCTGTGGACGGTCAGCACCTGTTTGACTACTACCACCGCCTGATGAACCTGCCCGCCATCAACAACCTGGAGGTGGGAGGCGATGTCCAGCTGACCCTGGTGCAGCCATAGGCAGGATTCCCGCCCTGGGACCTCGGGCTGGAGCATGCTGATGTCTGTCTGCTCTTCACCTCCGCCTTCCATGTCCCTGCAGCAGCCCCCGCCCTCCCGGCCCTTCCCGGATCTGGGGCTTTCCTGGAGAAACCAGGCCCTTGTCTGCCCTACTTCTGGCTGCAGCCATCCTGGAGTGGAGAAGGCTGCTGGCTGGGCATAGCTTCCTCTGCCTGGGCAGCACCTGGGGCTCCAGCTGCCCAAATCCTACCATCTGAGGAGCGGGGGGAAGGGTCAGTGCAGGCTGAAGCCCATGTTCAGTCCCCTCAGCAGAAAGGGAGCATCCTGGGCCTTCCCAAGCTCCCAGCCCGGGCCCACCCCTCATCTACCTCTTGACCCCATCCCCACCCTCCATTCAAGTCCACCTCAGGCTCCAGCCACCAGCTGGTCACTCCCCTGGGAGATGGTCTCCTCAGCCCCTCCTCTTTCTCCAACCTTTACCCTTTCTTTGCACCCTGTACCAACCCTTCCCCTGACTGACACCTGCTGGTCTCCACCACCTGACAGCACCTTATCCAGCTGGATGCCCCCCTTTCCCAGTGCCCTTCAAATAAAGAGAAAAGAAAACTCGTGGTCCCTGTTCAGGCGCCAGATGCTGGGGTCCCACCCCAGCAGGTCCAGGGGTCCCCAAAGGTGTGGACGGAGTCGGTGAAGACTATCCACCCTCTTCCTATGGTGGAGTCCTATCCATCCCGAGAGTGGGGCTTACCTAGGGGTCCCTGTTCGGGCGCCAGATGCTGGGGTCTAACCCCAGCAGGTCCAGGGGTCCCCAAAGGTGTGGACGGTGCCGGCAAAGAAGGAATGACACAGAGACAGCGTTCAGTTGATCAGCAGACTAGCCAGGATCTCTAGTCGAGTTCTGGTCAGGATCTCCAGCGAAGTTCTGGTTAGGATCTCCAGCCAGGTTCTGTGTCCATGTTCTCTTGCTAGGTTCTCCAGCCAGGTTCTGTCCAGGTTCTCCAGCCAGGTTCGGTCACCAGATTCTGGCTAGGTTCTCCAACCAAGTTCTGTAGCCAGGTCCTGTCCAGGATCTTTTGCCAGGTTCATTCACCAGGTTCTAGTCAGGTTCTCTTGCCATGTTCTATCCAGGTTCTGTAGCCAGGTTCTGTCTCTAGGTTCTTCAGCCAGGTTCTCTCTCTAGGTTCTGTCTCTAGGTTCTGTGGCCAGTTTCTGTCCAGGATCTTTTGCCACGTTCTCTCTAGCAAAGTTCTTCTGTCTCTAGGTTCTGTGTAGGTTCTGTGTCTAGGTTCTGTCGGCTTTTTCTAATGATTGCATAACAAGGGTGGTCACTGCTCCCTGTTAATGAGCACACATTGGCCTTTCCTTTTACCTGAAAAAGCCAAACTGCTTCAATAAAATTTATGTGGTGTATTCCAGAAGAAAGTAGAAACTGCCGTGTGGACTTTTATATGGCATTATTTTCCCAAGTTTCATATGGAGGCTACTGAATTCACTCTATGAACAAATGAACTGGGGTGAGGGGCCACAAAGGCAACTAATAGCTAACTTGTAAGTCATTCTCCAGATAACCAGCCCGATTTGTGCAAGTGGGAGCACCTCATCTCACCGAGCCAATAGTCTAAACTGTACTGGTAAGCCCTGTTGTTCCCCAGCACATAGCACAGTGCCCAGCACACAGTAAGGTGCTAAGCAAACACTGGTTTGATGATAGAATTTTACTTGTTAAGGCCTTGGGTGGGGAAAGAGAACACACAGAACCTTCCTGGTCACATACTTTCTCTACCACGTGAGACCCCAAAGCATAAAAAAATATGTGCATTTATAACAGTTAACAAAACTATAGCCAATGATAATAAATATTAAATTATTCACTAAATATAACCAAAATCTCAGGGCTTTAAAACTATATTATTCTCTTCCTACACACACATTAGCATGGGATAACAGAAACCAATTTTAGCAGTCACCTCAACTTCTTAAATGTATATAAATCACATTCCTAAAAATGAGACTTTTTATAAAGAAATAAAACTAAAATTTGCCAATACACCTCAGAGTAAAATGTTATTTAAGGATTAGTAAAACATTTATTTTCCTAGCATGTGAATAGGACACTTGTTCTCATAATTTTCCTTCACGTCCTTCCCCAGAACTGAATCTTCTGGCATCTGGAACAGATTCTTTCAAATACATACATATACACCTGTTTCAAATTCAGACTCCCCAGAATCAGTACAAGGAAACCCTTACAGATGACATCAGAATTCTGGGTCTCCTGTCAACTATGTGCTTTGCTAAGGAAAGAAAGGGATCTGTCTCTGTCATTAGAAGTGAGCTGAAGAGAATAAGAATGCTACTTGTATTAAACTAATAAATGATGTTACATGTTTAGGAAAGTGTGTTTCACATTAAGCATTTTGCCATAATGACCTTTGTTCTATGTCAGTTTCTCTTATTTTTTAGTAGAGGAACTCAAGAATCCTTTGTTTCAAGATTATTGAGTTCTAGTTGTGCAAGACAGATAAGCTCTGGAGCTCTGCACAACATACTGCTGCAGTCAGCAATGCTGTATTGTGTACTTAAAAATGTGTTAAGAGGGTAGAGCTCATGTTAAGTGTTCTTACCAAAAAAAAAAAAAAAAAAAAGGGAGGGGGACATACGGAAACTTTTGGAGGTGATGACTATGCCTATTACCTTGATTGTGGTGATGATGCCATGGTTAAATGCATATGTCCAAAGCCATTGAATTGTATACATTAAATATGTGCAGCTTTTGGTATATCAATTATACTTCAACTAGAGGCCTGGTGCATGAAATTCACACACGGGTAGGGTCCCTAGGCCTGTCCGGTAATCAGGTTCACGCCTCCCCAACTCCTCGCCTCCTCCTTCCCTGCTCCCTCAGCGCCCTCCCGCCACCACTGGTCACCTGCCATGTTCTGCTCTGCCCCCTGGTGGTCAGCCCATGTCATAGTGAGCAATCAAACTTTTGGTCTCCTGGTCAAACTCCTGAGGGGACAATTTGCATATTAGCCTTTTATTATATAGGATAAAGCTGATTTTTTAAAACACTGTTGTGTTCTTTTCTCTCCTATGTATATATATAAAAGCCTAAGCGACCATTTGACTGTTTGACTGTGAGACCATTCAACTGGTAGCTATGATGCACACTGACCACTGGGAGCAGATGCTCAATGCACAGGCATGGAAACATGGAACAGACTGATGAATCTCAGAGGGAAGGGGGAGGAGGGTGGGAAGAGATTAACCAAATACCTTATATGCATACTAGAGGCCCGGTGCACTGGTGAGGTCCCTTAGCCTGGTCTGCGGGGATCAGGTCAGGTCCCTCAGCTTGGCCTGCACCCTCTCGCAATCCGGGACCCCTTGGGGTAATGTTGGATTGCCAGTTTCAGCCTGGTCTCCACAGGCCAGGCCGAGGAAGACCCACCTGTGCAAGAATCCGTGCACTGGGCCTCTAGTTGAAGTATGTTATACTCTGGGGCACTTCCCAGAGAAGTTCAGGTTTGGCAATTCTACCGGTGTTTGGTGTTGGGTATACAAGTGTGAACAAAGAAGACATGGGCTTTGTCCTTATGGGGTTTACAGTCTAATGAGGGGGGTGATAAATAAATAAATAAATAAATAAATAAATAAATAAATAAATAAATCTATTATTACTAGTTTTAATGAATGAGTCAATTATGGAGGAAAAGCATTTTAGGCTGAAGGAATGGTATGCTCAAAGGTCTGGAAATGAAGAACTGGGTGTGTTTAAGAAATAATAAAAGTCAGTGCAGCCAACCCATAGAAAGTACAGGACAATACGATGACCTGAGGTTGAAAAGATAAGCAAGAGACATATCGTAGGGAATCCTGAAAAATTTAGTTATTTCCAAGGATAAAGGAACAGCACCAAAGGGTTTTAACCAAGAGAAATACATTCTGATAAAGTATGTTAAACTATTTAATTAGCTGCTTTGCAGAGCATAAGAGCAAGAAGGGGATCATTGTAGTAAGTCAGGTGACAGAAAATGGTGATTTAGATTAGGGTGGAGACAGTGGAGGAGAAGTGGATCAATTGGACCTATATTTGGAGGTAGGAAAATTATGGGACTTAGTGATGGATTAAAAATAGGACATTGAAAAGGAGAGGGAATCAAGGATTTATACTTGAGCAAACAAAGTGGCTGGTAGCACCATTTATTGAGGTAGGGAACTCTGAAGAGAAACAAGTTAGGGATAGGGGAATTAGAAAACAGAAGTTCTATTGCAGATGTTAAGTTTGAGATCTCTTTGAGATTTCCAATTGGAGTTACCAAATAAGCAGTTAGAGAAACTATTCTTATAGTTCAGAGGAAGCATTGTCTGAATAAATTAATTTCAGGTTCATCTACATATAAGTGATATCCAGGAATGGATGAGGTCACTTATGGAAGAGAGAGCAAAGGAAGACACAGAACTGAGATCTGGGAAACACCAACATTTAGAATATGGATAGAAGAGAAGTCAACAAAAGAGACTGAAAAATTGTGAGCAAACTGATTGGAAAATATAAAACACTATAAAAGTATGATGTCATGGAAATCAAGAAAAAAGGAGGGAATGGTCAAATGTGTTGAAAAAAGTCAAAACCAGAAAAGTGCTCAGATGTGCAACGTAAAAACCATGGGTGACTTTGACAAAGATAATTTCAGTGAAGTGATAGGGACAGAAACATGATTCATTAGGGCCAATGAGTGAAAGGGAATTGAGGTGTGGAGAAACTCTTAAAAGCAACTTAAAAAAACTTTTTTTTTTTTTTTTTGTAAAGGGGAGCAGAGTAATGAGATCATAGCTTGAGGAGAACAAGAAGCCTAGAGACATTTTAATTTGTGATAAGGGACGACAGGAAGATGGGCAGTTCATCAGTAATAAAAGGAGAAAATGGCTCAAGATGAAGGTGTGAAACTTAGTTGCAAGAAGATAAAACACAACTTATCATCTATTTTCTTAAAGACTAGGAGGCCATGCCCTGGCCAGTGTGGCTCTGTTGGTTGGAGCCTTGTCCTATGCACTAGAAGGTCATGGGTTTGATTTGCAGTCAGGGAACATACCTAGGTTGTGGGTTTGATCCCTGGTCCAGGCATATTTGGGAGGCAACCAATCTCTCTCTCACTCTCCCTCTTTCTTTCTCTGTCTCCCTCCTTCTGTCCCTCCCTCTCTAAAATAAATGTTAAAACAAAGAATAGGAGGCCAGGCCATCAGATGCTAAGGAGAGTTATAAAGGGCAGATTGTAGAGAGAAGGGGGGAGTGTAAAGAGAGATGAGCCAAAAATCATTCTTACCTCCTGCTATTCATGAACTTTTCTTTTTAAATCTTCACCCAAGGATATGTTTATTGATTTTAGAGAGAGAGGAAGTGGGGAGGGGGTGGGGGGGAGAGACAGAGAGGGAGTGAGAGACAGAGAGAGAAACATCGATCAGTTGCCTCCTATTAGCACCCAGACCCGGAAACAAACCCACAGTCTAGATATGTGCCTTAACTGGGAATGGAACCCACAATCTTTTGGTGTATGGGACGACACTCCAACCAACTGAGCCACCCGGCTGGGGCTATTCATAAATTTTTCTAATCTTTTCCCCTTGAGTGTGGGCTGGACTTACTAACTAGCTTCTAATGAGAGAATGACAAAAGTACTGAGATGTCCCTTCTGAGAGTAGGTTATGACAAGAATGTTGCTTTCCTCGTGGACACCTTTTCACTCACTTGTTATGAAGAAAGTCAGAGCTGCCTTGTGGTCAGCTGCCCTGTGAAGGAGCCTATCTGCCAAGGAACAGAGTGAGGCAGCTGACCAACAGCCAACGTGGAACTGAGGCCCTCGGGCCAACAGCCTGGAGGATTGAATCCTGCCAGCAATCACATGAGTGAGCGTGGAAGGAGTCTTCGGATGAGCCTTCAGTTGAAACTACAGCTCAAGCTGATGGTTTGGCTACAAACTTATGAGGGACCTTGAGTCTGAGATTCAAAGATAAACTACAGCCAAATTCTTGACCCACAGACACTGTGAGGTAATAAATGTTTGTTTTCTTAAGCTGCCAGATTTTGGGGTGATTTGGTACACAGCAATACAAAACTAATACAGAGAAGAAATCAAGAAACAGAAATCTTGACCAGTAAGAAATAAAGTGAACTAGAGAACTATGGCTAGGATTGATGGTGTTAAATAACCAGTTTATTAAGAAGTCTCACTTCAGTAGGGTCAGAATGTAACACATTTTATATATTTTTTAAATCTAATGCATTCAACTGTGCTCTCTCAAATCCTTATTTCCCATTCTTTAACCTGGCTGAAGAAGATTTCATAACTGGCCACTCACTCTCAACGTAAAAGTTCATGCAGTTTAACACTCCAATGTCTTTATTATTCAAATGTCTCAGGTTTTGAAGCAGCAATCCTAACCCATTGTTTGGTCCTCAGCTAGAATGGCCAGTGCTCTAAACCTTATAACATTTCACAAGAGTATCCCACAGAACACTATAGCTCCTTAGATATCCTTCAGAATTCTGCCAAAACTAAGTAAGTATATGCTACCTTAATTTTCTCTAAAATTTCTTTGCAGTGTAACTATAAGAAATTATTTAACTTCATTATAAAGTTGTGTGTTTCTTAATTCCTGATAACCTGCCTTAAAAAATGGTGTGCCCAAAGAGAACATGCTGAGAATTGTTGGGTGTGATTGTTTCATGCAAGAATACATGGCTTCAATCTGCTTACTGATGAATATGAACTTTTCTCATTATTGTCCTGATGTACATCTTGATTTGATGATCATCTATACCAGTGGTTCTCAACCTTCTGGCCCTTTAAATACAGTTCCTCATGTTGTGACCCAACCAAAAAATTATCTTTGTTGCTACTTCATAACTGTAATGTTGCTACTGTTATGAATCATAATGTAAATATCTGATATGCAGGATGGTCTTAGGCAACCCCTGTGAAAGGGTCGTTCAACCGCCAAAGGAGTTGTGACCCACAGGTTGAGAACTGCTGATCTATACTAATAAAAGGGTAATATGCTAATTAGACTGGGTCGACCAGACATCTTCCGGTGTCCGACTTCCTTCCGGACAGTTAGGGGTGACCAGGCTGGCAGGGAGGCAGTTAGGGGGCAATCAGGACAGTAGGGGGTGATTGGGGGGGACCAGGCCAGCAGGGGGGCAGTTAGGGGGCATCCAGGCTGGCAGGGGGGCTGTTAGGGGGTGACCAGGCCAGTAGGGGGTAGTTAGGGGGGGACCAGGCTGGCAGGAGAGCAGTTAGGGGGTGATCAGTCAGGCCAACAGGGGAGAAGTTAGGGGGCAACCAAGTCAGCAGGGGGGCAGTTAGGGGGTGACTAAGCTGGCAGGGAGGCAGGTAGGGGGCAACAAGGCTGACAAGGGACCAGTTAGGGGTCGATCAGGCAAGCAGAGGCAGTTATGGGCGATCAGGCAGGCAGGTAGAATGGTTAGGGGTGATCAGGCAGGCAGGCAGGCAGGTGAGCAGTTAGGAGCCAGTGTTCCCGGGTTGCGAGAGGGATATCCAACTGCTGGTTTATCCCTGCGGGATGGGGCCTAGACAAGCAGTTGGACATCCCCTAGGGGTCCTGGATTGGAGAGGGTGCAGAGGGACCCCCCTCACCATGCACAAATTTCATGCACCGGGCCTTTAGTTGGCTTATATTAAGTATCTTGTTTAAAATTTCAACTTCTTTGATATTTTGTTCTTTTTCTTTTAATATTTCTAATGTTTAAATGAGTAGGAATACATTTGGAATGGTTTCTTGGAGAAATTAATTCATCAATAAGACAATATTTCACTACCTGAGTCCAAGTTTACAAAATACCTCATGTGTCCCCATTAGTGTCGTGTTAATTTTATAATTTAAATGTATTCCGTATTTAAGAAAGCCTGGGATAGGCTGACCTATAGAAACTCTCAAGCACTGGAATTACTATTTTTATTTTTAAATATATTTTCCTGACTATTAACACTGCAGTGTGTGTGCCACCTATGCCAACACCTTGAATTGGATAAAAGGTGTGGTCTGGTTCTGAGACATCTCTTTCACCTCTCTCTCCTGGGCCTACCTCCTCCAGGGATGTGGACTGTGAGAAACAAACAAGAAAGCAAAGGTTATGTCCTACTGGTGGTCATGATGGGAGCATCTTTGGCCTACTCTGGTTCATCTTGTGCTGGTGCTCTAGCTGACATAGGGGCTTCTATACACCCAGGATGTGTGGTTTTGGGGGTTGTTGTTCAACTTCACCCCTGCATTTTCCATCCTGAGAATCCCTTCAGAAAGGGGAATAATGTGTGTCTTTTGCTCCAGCAGTAGTCCATGCCCTCAATCTTCTTCCCAAGGTAGGCATTCCCTTGCTGGCCCAGATGCCTCCCAGACAGCCTTCCTCCTGCCTCTCATCTAACTTCTGAGCTTCTTTATACTGAGTCATGAAAGCCACTAAATGCCGGGAGCCAGTCCATCCTTGCTGCTTGACACAGTCGCTGCAGGAAAGAAACATCTGCACAGCATATGTTTCAAGGGACCTGGCGTATATAGCATACTGTTCTTAATATGTTTGCTCCTCTAAGCGCTATGTGTTTTAACCAAGGTCACCTCTCTGAGAAAGGTTGTTTCCCCAGGTAGGGATTTTCCCCTGAAGTTAGGGAGGGAATAAAACCCCTTAACTAAGTGCCAGGCGGGTAATTAATCACTTTAACTACGAACAATCATGCTTAAGCTACATAATCTTTACTCCCTGGAATGGAGATAAGAAACGCCCTAACCTTTGGAATAGAGATTGATAGGATTGGAATCAACTGGTATAAATACAGATGTAACAAGACAACAGGACACAGAACCTAGACACAGAACCTACACAGAACCTAGAGACAGAAGAACTTCGCTGGAGAGAACATGGACATGGCAAAAGATCCTGGACAGAAACTGGACACAGAAACCTAGAGACAGAACCTGGCTACAGAATCTGGTGACCGAACCTGGCTGGAGAACCTAGTGAGAACCGAACCAGAACTTGGCTAGAGATCCTAACCAGAACTTCTCTGGAGATCCTGACCAGAACTTGGCTAGAGATCCTGGCTAGGCTGCTGATCAACTGAACGCTGTCTCTGTGTCATTCCTTCTTCACCGACTTGGTCCACACCTTTGCGGACCCCTGGACCTGCTGGGGTTGGACCCCAGCAACTAAAGTCCTTTCCATGTGCCCTGAAGTTCAAAGAGAACTGCAGTGAAGCTCAGCAACATCCATTTATTTTCTTTATCCCAAATGTTTAAGCCATGGTCCTTACTCACCCTGCTGGCAGGAGTCAGAAAGCCTTTCTGACAGAGGAGGCACTCATTTCTATGGATGTGTATGCTCCTAAACTCCAAGGGACACATGTCAAGCTCCCCCACAAAACCCTTCACCACACTCCTCTCTGCTCCTTGGGCAGCATCAAAATAGAAAAACAGATTTACAGCTTCATGAGCATCAAGCCAAGGAGTGAGACACCACCTTCCCTTCTTGTGATTCATTCATTTCTACAAGTGATTCTCTGGATGTTCCGCACACAAGCGTGGGGTAGGAAATAGCCCCCAGCCTCCATGGTGGAAACTGAGAAAGTTCCCTTGCCAGGCCCATGAGTCCTGGATCCACTGATTCCCCTTCTCTGCCCTCTGTGGGAATGAGAGGAAGGACAGAAGTCATGGCCGAGGGTTTTGCAGACTCTTTAGTAATCATTGAGAGAGTGTCTGGCCCTAAATGTGGGCAGTTGCTAGTACTCATTATCTGTCCTCCATTTTGGACTCTTGGTTTCTGAGCCAGGAAAATGGTAAATGTCTTACTTTGGGTGGCACACAATTATCCTATATAAAAAAGAGGTGATATGCAAATTGACCATCATGCCCTCACACAAGATGGCCGGCAGGGGAGAGCAGTTGGGAGTGACCAGGACTTCAGGAGAAGGCAGTTAAGGGTGACCGAGCTGGCAGAGGAGCAGTTAGGCATCAATTAGCCTGGCAGGGGAGTGGTTAGGGAGTGATCAGGCTGGCAGGCAGAAGCAGTTAGGGGCAATCAGGCAGGCAAGCAGGCAAGCAGTTGGGAGCCAGCAGTCCCAGATTGTGAGAGGGTTGGCCAACTGCCGGTTTAGGCCCGATCCCACAGGGGTCCCAGATTGGAGAGGGTGCAGGCTGGGCTGAGGGACACCCCAACCCCCAGTGCATGAATTTCGTGCACCGGTCCTCTAGTTGAAAGATATTCCATGGGAAGAGAACAGCATATCCAAAGGCCAAGAATCATGAAAGACCACAGTTTCTGACAAGTAGATCCATATGCCTGGTTTTCATTGACTCTGAGACCTGAGTCAAAAGCTGAGGCTAAAGACACAAAAAGAGATCCAATTATGAAGAGATGTATATGATAGTCACTGAAAAATTTTTTACAAAAGGGTGACAGTACTCAATTTGCTTGTTAGAAACATGGCTCTGCTTCCAGTGTGGCAGCGGATTATGGAGATGCATGGAGAAACAGAAGGAAAAGGAAGAAGGTGTTGCCATGTCTCAGGTGAGAGGGGAACAATGGTATCTGTGATATGGGAAGTGAACAGAGGTGAACAGTATTTAGGATATAGACCAGATAGGTCTTTGTGATTAATTAGATGTATGTATGGAAAAGGGAGAAGGAGACATTTACAATGGTCCATTGGTTTCTGACTTGAAGAACCTGGTAGATAGCAATGGTATTTACAAAGACAGTGGGTTCAGCAGAAGATGATGAATTCCACTTTGGACACATTGAGTTTGAGGCCCTTATAGGCCATCTACATGTAGCCACCTAGTTGGACATATAGGAATAGCCCTTAGTATCAACCTGGTTGGAGATTTCAATTTGGAAGTTGGAGCCACAGGTATGAGGGGGTCAGTATAGAGTGATAAGAAGACTTAGGAAAACTAGGAGAGACTAGTGCCATATAATTCACTAAAGAGGAGATTTTGTAGTAAAAATGCTACAGGAGAATCAAGTAAGACACCATTTGAAGAGTTTCCACTGAACAGAACTACCAGAATGTCATTTGTGACATTGGGAAGTGAATTGCAGAGGAGTAGAAGCTGGTGTATAAGGCAGCTGAAGAGTTAATGGGAAGTGAAGAAGTAGGGAAAGCAGAAAGAGAAGAAGGTCTCCTGTGAAGAAGAGAGAAACAATAGAAGCTAGAGCAGGAGGCAGGGTCAAGAAAGAATGGTGTGTGGGAACTAGAGAGTGTGCTTTAGTTCAGAGTTGGGACAGGAGAGTCACTTTGAGGGCTTATTGCAAGTCTGCATCCTGAAATGTCCTAGAATTCTAGAGAAGCATACTTCTAGGGATGCAAACCAGTTAATGATGGTACTTCCTGAACTTCATTTACCAGCCTCATGAAGTATGTAATAATCCAGTAGAATTTAGTAGCCAGAAACTAAATTTCCAACTTCTAAATTTCAATTATTTGCCTAAATCTCAGTTTATACTCTCAACAAAAGAAATACAGGAGCCAGGAATACTCAAGACCTGTGAATTCAATCACAGGTGCCACTTAACACCTGTGAATTCAATCAGTTACTATTATATCATTATATTCATATCTAGCATTTCAATAGAAACTATAAGCATCTTTCAAAGTATACTAACTATAAATTATTAATAATCTGAATCAACCAATAACCCTTCCAATATTCTCTCAAATCTAGAAGAGCCTCAAGCTGCTAGAAAAAAACAACAACAATATAGAAACTGGTATCAAGATCATACTCATCAATTTCCAAGGACGCTGCCTAGCTAGCTTTCTCTTCATCTTCACACAATGCCAAGATCACACTGCCTCAATCTGCTCCAACTCCAACTCTTCCTTTTCCCCTTCACTATGACCTTGTTTCATGCCTCATAAGGAGGTTGTGAGACCTGTTGGAAAGAAATGTCTTCATTTTCCCACACCAAATCTATAAACGCATTTTCTTCTCCTTCCCGTCTTGTCACAACAAAGGTGCACTGTCCTATCTCAGGAGCAATGTAAGAAGTACACAGTGCTCCACATGCACTCTGGTCACATGTCCTTGTGCTTCCCAGGAACTTTGCCCCTTTTTTAAATTTAAATTCTTTACTGTTTAAAGTATTACATGAGTCTCCTTTTCCCCCCAGGGACCTCTCCCCAGCTGCTCTCACCCCCCAGCACATGCCCTCACCCCCCCTAGTTTCTGTGTCCATTGGTTATGCTCATATACATGCATACAACTCCTTTGGTTGATCTCTTACCCCTCTCCACCTGCCGCCTTCCCTCATAGGTTGGACAGTCTGTTCGATGCTTCTATGTCTCTGGTTCTATTTTTGTTCATCAGTTTATGTAGTTCATTATATTCCACAAATGAGTGAGGTAATGTGATATTTATCTTTCTCTGACTGGCTTATTTCGCTTAGCATGATGCTCTCCAGTTCCATCCCAGCTGTTGCAAATGGTAAGAATTCCTTCTTTTTTACAGCAGTGTAGTATTCCATTGTGTAGATGTACCATAGTTTTCTAATCCACTCATCTGCTGATGGGCACTTAGGCTGTTTCCAAATCTTAGCGATTGTAAATTGTGCTACTATGAACATAGGGGTGCATATATCCTTTCTGATTGGTGTTTCTGGTTTCTTGGGATATATTCCTAGAAGTGGGATTTACTGGGTCAAATGGAGGTTCCATTTTTAACTTTTTGAGGAAACTCCATACTGTCCTCCACAGTGGTTGCACCAGTCTACATTCCCACTAGCAGTGCAAGAGGGTTCCTTTTTCTCCGCATCCTAGCCAGCACTTGTCGTTTGTTGATTTGTTGATGATAGCCATTGTGACAGGTGTGAGATGGTACCTCATTGTCATTTTGATTTGCATCTCTTGGATGATTAGTATCTTTGAGCATGTTTTCATATGTCTGTTGGCCTTCTGTATGTCCTCTTTCAAAAAGTGTCTATTTAGGTCCTTTTCCCACTTTTTGATTGGATTGTTTATCTTCCTTTTGTTAAGTTGTATGAGTTCCATATAAATTTTGGAGATTAAACCCTTATCAGAGATACCTTGTCAAATATGTTCTCCCATGAAGTGGGCTTTCTTGTTGTTTTGTTGATCGTTTCTTTTGCTGTGCAGAAGCTTTTTATTTTGATGTCGTCCCATTTGTTTATTTTCCCCTTAGTTTCCATTGTCCCAGGAGCTGTATCGGTAAAGATATTGCTACGACATATGTCTGCTATTTCACTGCCTATGGATTCTTCTAAGATTTTTATGGTTTCCCGTCTTACATTTAAGTCCTTTATCCATTTTGAGTTTATTTTTGTGTATGGTGTAAGTTGGTGGTCTAGTTTCATTTTTTTTTTTTGCATGTATCTGTCCAATTTTCCCAACACCATTTATTGAAGAGACTGTCTTGACTCCATTGTATGTACTTGCCTCCTTTAATTAGCCAACAGTGTGTGTCTGTCTGACATTCTCTCTCATACACATACATACCATCACCACCATCAATCTCCCCCTTGATGATAGATGACTTTCCTTATTGTGTTCAAATGCTTTAATGTGTTCCACTTGCAAGCCCTTTCCTTCAATCACCACCCAATACGCACCCCCTCTGGCTTCCTCCCCATCTTTTCCCTCCCCTTGACAGCTAGGTTCCTATGAAGTGCTGCCTCCACTTCAACCCACCCCAATCTGGCTTTCACCCCCCCGTCCCCCCATGCAAGAGTCACTACTAGCCTCCATGTTGTCAAATCCAAGAGATACTTTAGAAACTTCTCATAGCAATCAACTTGACCTCTACTTTATTCTTAAAGTACTTTCATCTCTGCTTTTATGAAACCCTACTCTCTTGACTTTGTCCTACCTGTCCTCCAATCCAGTCTCCTTCCAGCAGCCTTGATGATCTTAAGTTTAAACTGTATTCCTGCTCAAATCTTCCAATGGCCTCCCCAAATCCTGCTGACCTCGCTAGCCTCAGAATTATGCCCCTCTCTTCAATGCTCACTGCCCTCCTGCCACACCTGGACTCCTTTCATTTCCAAATTCTCTGGGACTTGGCACATTCTGTTCCCTCTATATGGAAAACTCTTCTCTCTCCAACCCCAATGCTTCACCTAGCTAAATCCCACTTTCATGCTTATGTGTTACTTCCTCAAAGAGGCCTTTCCAGCCTAGAATTAGTTCCCCTGTAATAATCTTTCCAAGTGTTCTCTAGATTTTCTTTGCAATATTTATCATAGTATTAATTATTTGTCTACTTGTGCATGAATGTTTAATGCTGAATTATTGACACAACTTTGTCACCTCCAAGAGGACAGGGCCTGTGTGTATTTTCCTCCTCGATCCCAGCATCATTGTGGCTCCCAAAAGGTGCTCAACAAATATCTGTTGAATAAAATAAATTATCACTTTGAAATAACTTTGTCCAAGTTGAAAATAATAACATTCTCAGTCTATCAAAATATATTATATCATATCATTTGCAAAAAAACTTTTTTTAGGGAAAAAAAACCCCTCTTTTGCTGGTCACAAAATGATGTGTTATCATGGAAATGCTGTGATCCAGCTGAGGACACAGCCTTGGCTCTGCCTCTGAGCCCCAGTTTTCTTCTGTGTAAAACAGGAGTAACAAGCCTATCTAACTTGTTTTAATAGAATTGTGGGAAGGACTAAGTAAGGGGGGGCGGGCAGGAAATGTGTTGTGTAAACTGTAAAGTGGTAAGTAGACATAGCTATGAGTAAGATGCTGCTGCCAAGTTTAATTCTTTAGAGAAGGTTGTTTTCTTATTAACTTCTTTTAACAAAGAAATTGGCCAATTAATTGTTTAAGTGTTGCAAAGCCATGTAGCTGTCACCTGGATCTAGTTCACATCTACTCTTTCAGTTCACCTGCAAGTACAAACTGCACATTCTATTAAGGAGAAATTGTGGAAAGTCTCTATTTCTTAAAAGAAGTATTTTGTGCTGCATTAATTGAATTAGCTTATTGAGAACCAACATGTTGGGAAGTGAATGCACCTACAACTTAATTTAGTTGATAAAAACAAAAACCAGGGCCATGTGAAGTGGAATGAGCAAATATATTTAACAAAACAATTCCTTTGTTAGTGCTAAACTGAAAGCAACCTGGCTCCAAAGTACAGGGCATCTGGGGAAAACAGTAGGGCCCGTGTCCTTGCAGGAATCTTGAAATCATAAACTTCATAAATGCTAAGAGAAGGCTGTGTAACCACACATCAGCCTCGCTGGAGAAACGCTTACATAGCAACTTAGGTGGAAAGCCTGAGTGACATCCCTTACCCATGACCCCTGCTTCTTTCCCCTTAAATGCCTCACAGGAGACTTGCTTCAACCAAAGAGCGGAGCACTTGGAAGTCAACTGTGATTTCTATTGTCATGTCAACTTTAAAGAGCATCAGCTGTTTCTTTTAAGATTACATTCTATACACATTAATATGTCTAACACATTCTTTCTAAAAAGGGTATGTATTTGGATATACTTATCAAAACTAATAACCAATTTAGAAAGATTATCCTTCAACACTATATATTTAGTCACTTATGCTAAAAGTGTTTTCATAAAGGTGGCAATCTAATTTAATTGAGCAGAATAATGGTTTATATTGCTGACATTTTTTTTTTTCAGTTTTACAGAACCATGGACATATAAACCTACCAACATCTGCATGTATCATCCTAATGTCTAAAACATACTTTATAACTGCCAAATATGTGATAAAACTGTCAAAAGTTTATGGAAGCAGCTGCATAAATTTTGAAACCAAAGTCAAGGTTCTATTTATTATGTGACAGTATAAGAGTTGCAAATTTTACAGCATTATGGAAAGTAAAACCCTTACCCCAACTTCTATTTGTTGTGTGTGTGTTTTTAACTCATGTTATGTAGATTTCTTCTGAGTGCTTAGCATTTATTTGACTGTTCTGTTCATAAGATGAAAACTATACTCATTTTTAAAGTTTTTATTGAACTGTGATATACATTCAGGAAAGTGTATGCATTGTAATGCACAATTTGATTAATTTTTACAAACTGAGTGCATGTATTAACCAGCACCCAGATCAAGAAACAACATGACCAGCCCTTCAGACTGCCTCCAGCAACTACCTGTCCCAAGGACAACCACAATCTTGACCTCTAACAGTCTAAGTAGTTTTGCCTGTTTTTTACTTCATATCAATGAAATCATGAGGTATTCCAATTTCTTTCTGGCTTGTTTTACTCAACACTGTGTTTTATACACCTGCTAATGTATCTATGGTCAAACGCTAACTTCCCCAGCACTGGAGCAAATGAATATCCATTTCCATAGATAGGGTGTTGGTGTTCATTTGTTCATAAAAAGTCAGGAAAGAAAAATTTAGTTTACTAACTTGTCTTTCAAAGTTGAGTGCTTTGCCAACTGAATTTCAACAACTTAAAAAATAATCTAAAAATCATTATACAGCCCAGCCAGGATGGCTCAGTGGTTGAGTGTCAATCTGTGAACCAGGAGGTCACGGTTCACTTTCTGGTCACGGTACATGCCCGAGTTACAGGCTCAATCCCTAGTGTGGGGCGGGCAGGAGGCAGCCAATCAATGATTCTCTCTCATCATTGATGTTTCTAGCTTTCTCTCCCTCTCCATTCCTCTCTGAAATCAATAAAAATATATTTTAAAAAATAAAAATAGATTAAAAATAAAATCATTATACACATAAGGATATAGGCAACACTTTATTTTTCTTTAAAAAGTCACAACTTTCATTTATAAAATACTAGAGGCCCAGTGCACAAAAATTTGTGCACTGGCGGGGGGGGGGGGGGGGGATGTCCCTCAGCCCCACTTGTGCTCTCTCACAGCCTGGGACCCCTCGGGAGATAACGACCTGCTGGCTTAGGCCCGCTCCCGGGTGGCAGAGGGCAGGCCCAATCCCTAGGTGCAGCCCCTGGTCAGGCTCAGAGCAGGGCCGATTGGGGAGTTGCGGCGCCACCCCCTGTCACGCACAGAGCAGGGCCGATCAGGGGGGTGGGGAGCTCCCCCCTGTCACGCACAGAGTAGGGCCGATAGGGGAGTTGGGGCACCGCCCCTTGTCACACACAGAGCAGGGCGGATCAGGGTGTTGGGGCTCTGTACCCTGTCACACACAGCAGGGCTGATCAGGGGGTTGGGGAGCTCCCCCTGTCACACTCAGGGCAGGGCTAATGGGGAGGTTGTAGCTCCAACCCATCAAACACAGAGCAGGGCCCATGGGGTGGGTTGGGGCGCCGCACCCTGTCACACACAGAGCAGGGCCAATCAGAGGGTTGGGGAGCTCCCCCCTATCAGGCACAGAGCAGGGCCGATCAGGGGGTTGGGGCGCCTTCCCCTGTCACGAACAGAGCAGGGCAGATAGGGAGGTTGTGGCCCGCCCCCCGTCACACACAGAGCCGCAGGGTGATCAGGAGGTTTGGGCGCTGCCCCCTGTCATGCTTATCCCGGTGCTAGGAGGCCTCTCTGCTCCACTGATCCCGGTGCTGGGAGGCCTTGCAGCTCCTCTTGACACAGGGCAGTGAGGCCTTGCGGCTCTGCTGATCCCAGGTTCGGGAGGCCTCGTGGCTCCATGGATCCTGGTGCTTGGAGGCAGAATTATCCTTTTACTATATAGAATAGAGGCCTGGTGCACAAGTGGGGGCCGGCTGGTTTGCCCTGAAGGGTGTCCTGGATCAGGGTGGGGGTCCCGCTTGGGTGCCTGGCCAGCCTGGATGAGGGGATGATGGCTGTTTGAAGCTGGTCAAACCCCCTTCAGGGTGGGGGTCCCCACTGGGGTGCCTGGCCAGTCTGGGTGAGGGGCTGAGGGCCGTTTTCAAGCTGGCGGGTGACTGAAGCTCCCAACCTCTCCTTTTTTTCTTTTTTTTTTTTATTCTGGGATTTATTTACCTTCTATGGCTGTCACTGGAACTGAGAGCCGGCTTTAGCTCTGAGGCTTGGCTCCAGCTTGAGGCTTCAGCTGCTGAAAGCAGGTATCTGGTTTGTTTGGCTTCTATAATTGAAACACTGTTGCAACTCCAGCTGGGCCCG
Source organism: Myotis myotis (assembly GCF_014108235.1). Lineage (NCBI taxonomy): Eukaryota > Metazoa > Chordata > Mammalia > Chiroptera > Vespertilionidae > Myotis > Myotis myotis. The sequence goes on from NW_023416324.1 coordinate 88,454,406, forward strand.
CTGGCTGAAAGCATGGGGTTTGTTTAGCTTCTATAATTGCAACATTGTTTCTTAGAGAGCAAGCTCAGAGCCCAGCAGCGGCAGGCGGGGAACCTTGGCTTCCTCCTTCACTGGAGCAAGCAAGCCTCCTGTTTGCTTCAGCTGCCTGGCTGCCAGCCGCCATCTTGGTTGGCAGTTAATTTGTATATCGCCCTGATTAGCCAATGGGAAGCGTGTCGGAGGTACGGTTAATTACCATGTTTGTCTATTATTAGATAGGATTATCAACGTTTTCGCTCATGACATTTGTGATCTAAATAATTTGTTCTATAATGTATGAATCCAAATTTTGTGAAGCAGTCAGTGCTTTGGACAAATTTGTTCTCTAAAGCAGATGGTGCAGTTCAAGGTTATGCTGAGCCTGGCTGTGAATCAAAATTTTGCCATATATTAGCTGTGTAACTTTAGATCCTTAACCTCTCTGTGCCACTCTCTGCATCCATAAATAAAATGGTAAACCTACATGATTTCTGCTGTCTCTCCCAGTCCAAAAATTCTATTAATCTATGTTAAAAATAAAAACTATTTTCTAAATCACTTTAATTTTCCTAGTTTTGAAGTATATGTAAGAACTTGTTAAAAACAAGAGAGCTGGGCCAAAGCAAGCAGAAGCTCCATCAGTTTGAATTAGAGAGGAGTAGTGGCTACCGTGTCCTGAACCAGTCCCAGGCCGTCCACGATGAGACACACTCAGCAGAGCGTCTCCTGTGCACCCTGAACCGAAAATGTTTGAAGGCAGCGCCCGAGGCTGTCAGAGGTAGCTGACGGCCACATCCAAAGGGTATCATAGTAATAGAATTTCTTTTAGACTAACACCCTTGCGATAGGAAAGAAAGCTCTAAAGTTGAGTTTACACATTTTAAACTTACATTTAAATACCCAAGTGGAGAGCAGAGTCTGTTCTCAGTGGAAGCATTTGTTATGAACAGCATTTTCTAAGTGTCAAGCCTAAGCAATGAGCCCAACTATGCAACACAAAATCTGGACCTATTTTCCAAAAGAGAAAAATCAATTGGTTGTGTTGCCTTTTTCCTTGGTTCTATAACACATTTGATTAATAATCTACTCTAGCAAGTGACAACAACAAAGTAACACCTTAACACTTTAGTCCTTAGAATTCTGAAGTCTAACCACAAAGCTTAAAAAACACTACTTAGTAGATAAGGGACAAGTTTCATCATTTCTTCTGTGTCCCCCTTGCTTATGCACCTTTAAATGGAAAAACTGGAGCCCTAGCTGGTTTGGCTCAGTGGATAGAGAATCAGCCTGCAGACTGAAGGGTCACAGGTTCTATTCCAGTCAAGGGTACATGCCTAGGTTGCTGGCTCGATCCTCAGTAGAGGGTGTGCAGGAGGCAGCCAATCAATGATTCTCTCTTATCACTGATGTTTCTATCTCTTTCTCCCTCTCCCTTCCTCTCTTAAATCAATAAAAATATATTTTTAAAAAAATAAATGGAAGAACTGGAATATTCTTCAAGTTTAAGTAATAACTAATAAAATGAAATCCGAAATTTAAAGGATGTTGATAAATATGCTAATATATTGTCTACTGAAGTTCATGTTTGTTTTCTAGTTGGTGACCTTTAAACTCGTGGCTTAATTTAATTCACATAGATTAGGGGGAAAAGCAGAAACAAAAACAGAACCAATGGATATGAGCCTTCTGTCATCTTCAAAGGGGAATTATAAATGTTTAAATAAAACCCTAATCCTATTTTTGGTTTATTTGAAGGAGAAATATATCAACACAGATTTTTTTGCCTCGAAAAAGTAAGTCACTACTTACGTAAAACAAACAGCCCAGAAAGGAAAGCTCCATCACCCTTAGCTTGCAGTGGGATTTGGGGAAGTGTGCTGACGCAACTCAGGATTTCATCTGCCAAACAACTGAGCTCATCTGTATGGAGTTGGTAAATTTGAAAAGGTAAACTACAAGAAATGTTGCGTAATGACACCATAAGAAAAAAAAAGTCATTTCTAAGTTTGCTGTTCTTTAAACTCTTTGAATTCTTGCTTCAGTGGCTCTGTTGAGTCACAGCTGTGATCCATGTTGGCATGAACCAAAAATAACATGGCTGGCTGCAAAGGTTACAGGGTTTGGGCCAGCTTTTTATGGCCACACAGCAGTACCTTTCTGTTGAGTGGAAATGTAACATTTGGCTTGTAAGGGAAATCTTTCTCAAGCAGGTTCTTATTCAAAGTTGTCATGGGTCTGCCCAAAGTGCTGTTTCTGCTGTGCTAAAAGCTAGAGAGAGTGGACTGCAAAGGTATAAAATATTCAGAATTTAAAGGACATACTTATCTTCAAGAGACTTCCTCTGAGCATCCGATGCTGGACAAGACCACTAGTGGAGAAAATGAAGCACATTACTTAAGCAACATAAAATCAGTTCTACATCTGACTTTGATTAGAAAACATAAACCCTTTTCAGAATCTTTTCCCCTCTTTTCCCTCCTCCCCCCAAAATGGCACTACAGACTGCTTCACTTTTTCCAATCATACAGTGATATTTGGAAAGTTCCATTTGCTTCCATTAAGAAAAATACAGAGAAGGAAAAAATACATAATAGCCATCTATTATTTTGTATGTGAGGCTTAGTTATGGGATTCTAAAAATAAAATAAACCACCCAGTTTTATTTAAAGATATGACTTGTATATTTAAGTAATGGTTTGTTTTGTTTTCTAATCTGTCAACAAGAGTTTGTTTTGCCCTGATCTTCCTTTTATTCATTTCTGTCATTTATTCAACACATACTTATCAAATACCTATCATACTCTGGTATCGAGATACAGTAGGGAGCAGCATCAGTCCTTGTGACAGGGAATCTAGTAGGAAAGACTGACATGAATCAAAGAATAACAAAATAAGTTTGGCAAAACAATTGGGATAAGAACACCGCATTGGATAGATATTATCAATAGAGCTGAAAACAACCAAAGAGGGCAAGACAGGCATCTCTAAGTGGGCAATAGTTGAGCAGAGTTGGAAACGGTGGGACAGAGTTCCTTGGGAGTGAAGATCAAAGGAGCAAGAGCAATCAGGTAAGGACTGCTGTTTTCTGATGCAAAGACCCAACGCAGGAGAGCATGTGCCAATCAGAACTAGAAGAAGGACTGGGTAGCCCGAGGCAGAGCAGAGCCCCAGAGGGAGCGAGGGTCGGAGGATGAGGTTGGTGAGCTGGGTAGGACCAAGACCACGCAGGAACTAGTAGCCACTAATAAACATTTTAGTCTTTCTCTTCAGAACAGCAGGAAGCCATTAAGGTGTAGTAGTAAGTAGTGGGTGACTTAACAGATTTTAGTTTTATATTTGTCACACAAGCTAATGGTTAATTAAAAACAAAACTCCTGGAGACCTAAAAATGAATTATTACCTTAATTATTAGTTATTGCTAGGAATATCCCCACAACACATATTGAGAATAAACTTGGCATATGTTTAGTTCCCTAGCAAGGACAGACAATGATTCTTCTCTTCATGGTCATAGAAAGTTGACCCAAACCCTAGTAACCTTTGCCATTAGTCATGTCAGTTTTGGTCAATTCCAACTCACCTGTTTCCAAAACACTGGGGAGATGCTCTGGCAAGATGGGTCCAGTGGCCTCAACAGGCCAGTGAACCCAAGTAGCCTCAGTCCTTGGGCTTCTCCAACTGGAACACCTGGAGGCCAGGGGAAAATCCCAAGAGCCCAGAGTAGTGACTGCTTCCCGGGATGCTGGAGCATTAGTTGGGGCTATCCTCCCAGAAGGCTTTCTGTGTCTGGGTTTGTTTTGTGCAAAAGAGCCTCAGAGTGTCTAGGGCTGGAGCGCAGCCCTGCTGTGGTGCACCCCTAGGCTCCACCTTCCCAAGGGGACTTCCACGGAACCTCCGCAATCAACCCGTTGTGAGCCCCACTATCCAGTAGTCCACAGCTTGGAAGTCTGCTTCCTGTTCCTTCCTTTCTCTTCCTCGCCAGCCTCTGGCTAGCTAAGGCCTATTCAGGTTCACAGCCACAAGACCTCCGGTATTGAGAGCAAGAACCACAAGCAAAGTTCTTACAAGGGGAAAGTGCCTTTTAAGATTTTAAGCCATATTTTCAAGAACGAAGATGACAGGATGATAAGGCATAGACAAGGCCCTCCTCCCCTGCCCCCCTACCAGTCAGTCCCTGCAGAATAGCCGAGTGCAGCTGTGAAAATGAGGTAAACACATGAAACTGAGCAGGCCCTCAGCAAATAACCACATAGAACACTCTGACCCGACCTCGAAGTTGGCTTGAAGGAGCACATGTCACATAACACATAGTGGAACCAGGCAATAGATTAGTGTAATCCAAGGCAAATTCTGGCTTTTGTGGGCCCTAGGCATTTTTGCCTTCCTGAGCCTGCCTTCCATTATATATACATTTATTATATACTATATAATTACATATTACATATATGTATTGCATTCATATAAAGACAAATATATTATACTAGAGGCCCAGTGCACAAAAATTTGTGTACTCGGTGTGTGTGTGGGGGGGGGAGGTCCCTCAGCCCGGCCTGTGCCCTCTCGCAGTCTGGGACCCCTCAGGGGATGACCACCTGCTGGCATAGGCCTGCTCCACAGGGGATTGGGCCTAAGATGGCAATCAGACATCCCTCTGGCAGCCCGGCAGGCCTCGGGAGATGTCCACTTGCCAGTGGGGAGCAGGCCTAAACTGCAGTCAGACATCCTTAGCGCTGCTGAGGAGGCGGGAGAGGCTCCCACCACCACCACTGTACTGGCAGCCATCAGCCTGGCTTGTGGCTGAGCAGAGCTCCTCCCATGTGAGAGCACCCTAACCACCAGAGGGCAGCTCCTGCATTGAGCGTCTGCCCCCTGGTGGTCAGTGTGTGCCATAGTGACCAGTCATTCCCAGTCTTTCTGCTGTTAGGGTCAGTTTGCATATTACCCTTTTACTATATAGGATAGAGGCCTGGTGCATGGGTGGGGGCTGGCTGGTTTGCCCTGAAGGGTGATCCAGATCAGGGTGGGGTGGGTGACTGAAGCTCCCAGCCTCTCCTTTTTTCTTTCTTTTTTTTATTCTGGGATTTATTTACCTTCTATAGCTGTCACTGGAGCTGAGAGCCAGCTCCAGCTCTGAGGCTGCAGCTGGCTGAAAGCAGGAATCTGCGTTTGTTTAGCTTCTATAATTGAAACATTGTTGCCATCACTGCTGCTCTAAGCTCTGAGACCTCGGCTGCTGAAAGAAGGTATCTGGGTTTGTTTAGCTTCTGTAATTGAAACACTGTTGCAGCTCCAGCTCTGAGGCCCAGCTGGCTGAAAGCAGGTTTCTGGAACTTGTTTAGCTTCTATAATTGAAACATTGTTGCCATCACTGCTGCTCTAAGCTCTGAGACCTCGGCTGCTGAAAGAAGGTATCTGGGTTTGTTTAGCTTCTGTAATTGAAACACTGTTGCAGCTCCAGCTCTGAGGCCCAGCTGGCTGAAAGCAGGTTTCTGGAACTTGTTTAGCTTCTATAATTGCAACATTGTTTCTTAGAGTGCAGCGCAGAGGCCGGCAGTGGCAGGCAGGGAACCTTGGCTTCCTCCATCACTGGAGCAAGCAAACCTCCTGTTCACTTCAGCTGCCTGGCTGCCGGCCGCCATCTTGGTTGGCAGTTAATTTGCATATCGCCCTGATTAGCCAATGGGAAGGGTAGCGAAGTTATGGTTAATTACCATGTTTGTCTATTATTAGATAGGATATTAAGACAGATTCTTAGGCCTAAAAGTTCATTTCTTTCTTCTGACTCCTTAAAAAATTAAAACATTTTTCATGGAGCCCTGAAAGTATTGTGGGCCCTCAGCACTGAGCCCATTGTGCCCACAGCTATGCAGGCCTTCATTATAATACCTGTGCCTCATGGAAACGCACTGATGTTTCTGGTGCTCAGTGCACAGGTGTTCCCGGGCAGGTGAGCACTCTTCCACACGGCTGTCCTAGCACTCACCGTGGTGTGAATTAGTCTGCGAGCTCTCTGAGAGCAGAAACATACTTTGTGCAAGTTTCCTTTATCACTTAGCAAAGTGCTTGGCATTTAATAGGCACTGGGAAAATGTTTGTTAAATGAGTACACTTAAGGAGCTGGAGTTAGGGCTTGGTTCAGAAGATAAGCAGAGCTATGCATGCTGTGATAGGAAGACTGGTCAGCCTGGGTTAGAGGCCCAGCAATGGACATCACTTGGCAGATAGCAGAAGAATACAGGCTCTGGAGTTAGACCTCCTGTGCGGAGTGCAGGCTGCAGCACCTGACAGCTGGGCACCTTTGGGCGCATCACCCATCCTCTTCACACCTCTGTGTCTCCACCTTTGAAATGGAGGGACCTGGAACTGTGGTAAGAATATAAGGGATAATAGTGTAGGAAACTTAATATAGAGCCTGACCCATGTGAGGAACATGTTAAATATTAGTGTTACTTAGCCCGAATCTCTTCATTTGAATAATGGAAAGGAATAGATCTGTTACACGGTCATTGTGAAGATCAAGTGAGATAATAAAGGCTGAAGTTCTTTCTTTTTTTAAAATATATTTTTATTGATTTTAGAAAGGAAGGGAGGAGAGAGGGACAGAAGCATCAATAATGAGAGAAAATCACTGATCGGCTGCCACCTGCACCCCCTCCACTGAAAACTGAGCCTGCAACCCAGGCATGCGTCCTCGACCGGAATCAAACCCGGGATCCCTCAGTCCACAGGCTGATGCTCCATCCACTGAGCCCTCAGTCCACAGGCCGACGCTCAATCCACTGAGCCAAAACAGCCAGGGCTGAAGTTCTTTCTTAACTGTGATGCCGTAAGACAGTATGAATACAGCAGAATGCATTAGAAGACCTCAATCTATATCCCAGCTCCCAAACTTACTAGGTAAGAGACTTGCAGCAAAGTACTTACCTTACTGGGCCTCATTTTATTCATCCACAAAATGGGCATAGTGCCTACCTCAGAATGTGGCTTTGGGGATGAAATGATATCACGAATGTGAAAAAGGAGCTTTGTAAAGAAAGTCCAAGGAGCTATTAAAAAAGTACTGCTCAGCTCTTGTTATTGGTAACAAGTCTCCAAACCAAAAAATTAAGTTTAGGTTTAAGAGCAGCAGTCTCGGACTTCATCCTCTTTCCTACTCTTTCTGGTCTCCCATCGTTTCCCTCCTCTGCTGTCATACTTCTTTCTGGTTCTAACATTGTTTCCTTAATGAGAGCTACCTTGAAGTTTACTCATGTTCTTACTGCCTTAAACTTCAGCTAATTTGTCCGGCTGGTGTGGTTCAGTGGTCAAGCATTGACCTATGAACCAGGAGGTCATGGTTCGATTCCCCGTCAGAGCACATGCCCAGGTTTCAGGCTTGATCCCCAATGTGGGGTGTGCAGGAGGCAGCCAATCAATGATTCTCTCTCATCACTGCTGTTGCTCTCTCTCCCTCTCTCTTCCTCTTTGAAATCAATAAAAATATTTCTAAAAAACCTTCAACTAACATGGGCCTTTTCCCCTACATACCATTGCTAGCCTGAAGTCCCTCAAAACTATTGCTCTCATTCCTTTTTGAAATAAGTTGGGGTAAAACAAGCCCGGTCTGTATTAAATGAAATAACCTAAAAGGCAACCACTATATTTACTTTCCTTTCCCTTCAATAGACACACATGGATTTCCTGTCTGTTCATAAGGCTATTGTTCTGGGTTTAGGAGGAAGTTGTAAAACAGTAAAACATAAAAGGTCTGATAGCTTTATCCTCAGAAGTAAGTTCAAAAGGACCCCTTACTGCAATTGACAGTTTTAAGCCCCCCAAAGAGTCATGTGTGTTTCTCAGTCTTTGGGTCTGTCCCTTTTCATCAGTCTATGTTGTTCTCTATAATCCACAAATGAGTGATGAACAGCGATCAGGCTATCAATCCCCAGAAGGAAAGTAGGGGAGGGCGGGGGTAAGGGGAAGAGATCAACCGAAGGACTTGTATACATGTATATAAGCCAAACCAATGGACATGGACAACAGGGGGATGGGAGCATGAGTTTGTGTGTGTGTGTGTGGGGGAGGTTGGGGGTTAATGGGGGGGATGAGGACACATTTGTAATACCTTAACTAATAATAATTAAAAAAAAAAAAAAGAGTCATGTCTGACTTTGCTCTCAGACCTCAGACATCGCCACCTTAGCCAGTGACTCACCCTCCCAGAGGAAAGGGTGGAGCTGCCAAAAGTAAACAGAGAGCAGGACACCTAAGCCTGAGAACCTCCAGAAGGTGCTATCTGGGGACCCAGCTCCAGCAGGGATCATCAGTATGAGACTTGGGCTTGAAAGAGATCACTGTGGACTAGCTCTCGTTAACATTGATCATTTTTAGCTGCAAATACTAGAAAAGGTTGCCTGTGATTTAGCAGTATATCCCCTTTTGGTGTTTATGGCTGCAAAGTAGAATTTTATTACATTTATGAGATAATTTAGAAGCAAGAATTCTTTTTTTACCCATGGTATCTGCTTTTTGCCCTCCCAATATCTCTTTCACTGCACCCCAGGCCTGATAATTCTGGAGAAGTAGAAGTGGATCAACAGGCAAACATCTCTCTCACGTAGGCATTTCCCCATGGACTCTACCCCAGCATCAGGAGCACTTTGGAGGACAAACATTAGCCTCTCCTGGTGAGGCCTTCCAGGATGCCCCCTTTGCCTGGCTTCTCTAAGAACCATTAGTTTCACCAAGCACCCCATTTCATCCACACCACATAGGTGGGTTCCAAGAGCCTTATCGAGACTAATGTCCTCTGCTTATCTCAGGGGCGAGCTGAACTTACTACAGCAGACCCTCCCAGGAATGAGGACTTGGAAACCAGAGACTGCTAGTCATTCTCAGTTTCTGTGACTGAAGGTAGAGAAATATGAATATTCAAGAGTCAAGAGATAGTCATCTTCTGCCATCAGCTCTGAGTCACAATGCGCTGTGATGGTCTGTAGATAAGCAATAAGGATGAGCTAAGGAGTTGTGAGTGGAAGAGAGGAGAGGAGAGAAAGGGAAAAATCTGACAATCTTGTTGTCTAATGGCTCTCTGATTCTTGACTCCCATTCTGCTTCCTGTCCTTGGGTTCCATAAGACTTGCCTATATCCATGTAATTCATTCCCACCTTTTATGTAAGCTAGCTCAGGTTAATTGCTGATATTTACAACTATAGTAGACATTAGAGTTGTCTCCTTACATGCATTTTCTCTTTCTTGGTAATTACCTGGATTTTCATTTGTTACCCACATTTCCTCACATGCTATAGGGCAGTGGTTCTCAACCTTCCTAATGCCACGACCCTTTAATACAGTTCCTCATGTTGTGGTGAACCCCAACCATAAAATTATTTCCGTTGCTACTTCATAACTGTAATTTTGCTACTGTTATGAATCGTAATGTAAATATCTGATATGCAGGATGTATTTAGGCGACCCCTGTGAAAGAGTCGTTCGACCCCCAAAGGGGTCGCGACCCACAGGCTGAGAACCGCTGCTATAGGGGAATGTGATTCCAGAACAATATTATGACTCAGGCTTAAGTTAATAGGCATAACCTGATCCCCTGACCACAGGTGCAGGTTCAGAAAAGGAACCATCCGCCATTGAGGCCAATGACATGTGAGGAAAGGTTTGATGAGGTCTTCTGGATGATTCCATAACCACCCCTCACTCACTTCTTGGATCCTAATGAAGAAGCATGCCGACCAGGAATTATTGACAACCACATGTAGCCACAAAGAGATGACACCATGGAAGGCTCAATGGAAAGATGGAAAAGAAACTCTGTCTTAGAAGACATCATTGAGTGGCCAAATAAAACCATTCCTAAAGTCTACCCTCTCTCAGACTATCCATTTACATGGTCCAATAAATCCCTTTAATCAAACATCTTAACTAAGATTCCTGAGGTACTACTCCAGTGTACGTGCTCCCACTGCTAAATAATCCCAACCCACTTTAGTATATTCTAGGAGAGAAAGAAGGAAAAGAATGCTTGACTGGAAAATTGGAGGCTTCCAAGATACTAGCCCTTCTCTGCCACTAATTACCAGTGGAAACTTAAGCAAATCATGTACCTTCTTTGAGCCCAGTAACTCATTTGCAGAATGAAAAAAAAAATTAGACTCCCAATATTCTATGATTTTAATTGCAGATCCTAAGCTCCAAATTGTATTGAGTCCTATGGAGGCATTTTTAAATGACATGTGTGAATTGTGCCATGTTCTCAAACTCAGAAATGAACAATAACAAAAAACATTTTTTTGCATGAAAATTCTCATGAGACAAGAAACTGAGGGTTGGAATTGTAAAAAAAAAAAGAAGTAAAGAGAGGAAAAGAGGAATGGCAATTGAAGAGTTTTCTGGCTGAGATCTATCCATTGTGGGGGTTAAGTGTGGGGGTGCCTCAGTGGTATGCAGACTACTTTGAGCTAAAGGCGATTTTAGCTTCAGGCTCAAGAGAAAATTTTGCCCCTCTCTTAAACTTCCTAGAAAAACTTGAATTAGGCACTTTGCCCATAAGAGATTATCAGAGATAACTTCATTTGACCTATCTATAGAGTAGGAGAAACTTCTATCTACTAAACCTCTGTTCTTCCAATCATCCTGCAATGACCTTTTGAAACCCCCAAGTTGCCTCACCTCATCCCTAGCTCAAGACATCTTATATACTCATGTTCCCTTTCTATTTCTGAACTTTTTGTGCATGCGGGTTTCTGACTTTCCATTTATGAGGGGCTCCCATACACATGTACGTATTAAATTTGGTTATTTTCTCTTGCTAATCTGTCTCAGGTCTATTTGATTATTAGACTAGCCAAAAGAACCTTGAGGTAGAGGAAAGATCATTCCTCCCCCACAACCCAAAGGCCAGTTCTTGGAGCATGTTTTAGTTATAATAACCAAAGCATCCCTGGTTTGGTGGCCCTGCTGGCAACACCCAGCCAGGGAATATCCTCCCCTTGAGCTGTGCGACTGTGGTTGACTCCAACCACGGGAAGAGCAGCTGGTCCATCCGGCTTTGTAAAAAGGATCTAAGCGTGTAATATTTCATTTAGGCTTTGAATTAGTTGGAGAATGCACTAAACTCTTAAAAGTCAGTACTTGTTATTGATAATATTTTTCAAGACATTTTTAAATTGTCAGAGATTGTTTTGTCTTTCCCCTTTGTGGCTTGGTTACTGCTAAGCAAACAAAACCTGCCCCAACCCAGAAACTCAGAACTGATACTCCAGGTTCTCTCCCTGGAAAGAATAACAAAAACAAAACCCAGCATAATGGACTTCCACCACAAAGGATACATACAGGATTGTGTACACACATATAAACATTCGCTCTCTCACAAATTCATAAAAGGATCTTGGACCCAACTGTGTAGGAATCAAGCTGGGACCAGACCTGCCATATGGATTTACTTTTACTGAAGTTTTCCAAATATTTAAGTTTAAAGCAGACTTTAGTACCATATTTTTCAAGAAGTCGCCTCTCCCCACAGCTTTAAATAAAGCTGAGCAAAAGTCAAGCACGATCTTAAAAGAACAAAGCAGGGAAAGTTCATAGATCATCATTTGGTGAAGTACCAAGGATGTATTATATGACAGGATCAGTATATCAGGCCAATTTTAAGACTAATGTCTACCCATACTAGAGAAAATAATACCGAGAAAAATATAATTCTGGAGGTCATAAACAGTATGGTGTGGATTTCCCAAATGCCTTTAGATTAGATTTAAAAAAAAAGATGATTAGCATAGTTGGCCAAAAATGTATTTCAGATGAAGAAATATTTTACAATTTTGTCGACTCACAGACTCCAAATTTTAGACCTAGAAGAAATCATAGTGATTACCCAGTCCAATCTCATTGTTAGTTGGCTTATGTATACTTCGATATATAGAAAACTAGTTCGAAATATAACTAAGCTTATTCAGAGGATTACAATATTTAATACCATATAATGTTATGTACATGAAGTTTAAAAACAGGCAAAATAAATCTATAGTGTTAGAAGTCAGAATACTGGCTCCTGCTGGGAAAGAGGAAGGGAACAGGAGAGGGGCCTCTGGTGAAGTTCTATCTCTTGATCCAGGTGCTGGTTAGATCAACAAATGATAGTTGTGACATTTATAATTAAGCTGTACATGTACAGGGTGGGGCAAAAGTAGATTTACAGTTGTTCATATGGAAAATAATACAAAAATTAGTAAAGAATATACTGTGTTTTGCATAATCGCAACTGTGAACCTACTTTTGCCTATCTTGTATAATCCATGCAATTTTATGTGTATATTATATATCAATCTAGAAGAAGTTTATTTCAAAAAAAAGAGAATAAATAACCAAACTAAGTAAAAAATAATGATATTTTGTTTTCAATCCAATGTTTAATTTAGAAACACAGTAGCTTTTAATTCACCTTTTAAACTGACATATTGTCAAATTCATTGTTTTTGGTGTACACTCTTGAGTCCAACAAATGATTCAGTTGGAGCACCATCACTAAGACACAGAACAGTTTCCTCACCCCAAAGATCCTATTAAGCCACCTCTCTATAGTCATTACCTCTCTGCACATTAAACCCTTGGCAAGCACTTACCTATTCCCATAATTTATTTTTTGCATTTTCAAAAATGTCATATAAATGGAATCATACAAAAAATATAGCCTTTTGAGTCTGGCTTCTTTCACTTAGCTCAAGACATTTGAGAATCATCCATGTTCTTATGTGAACCAATAATTTGTTCCCTTTTATTCCATTCTGAATAGTATTCCAGTACGTACTGGGATGTGCCATTGTTTATTTATTCACCAGTTAGAGGACATTTAGGTTGTTTCCAGTTTGGGGCATTTGTGTATAAATTCTTATGTGAAGAAAAATTTCCACTGTTCTTGGCTTAGTATCTAGGAGTGCAATTTATGTATTATATGATAAGTATATATTTAATTTTTAAAAAACTGTCAAATTTTTTAAGTGCCTGTACCATTTACATTCCCGCCAGCAAGAATTTCAGTTGCTCTGCATCTTTGCCAGCACTTAATATTTTCTTTTTTTTAAAGTCATTCTAATTGGTGAAGAGATCATTTTCACAGAAAACATTTGCTGGAGTCTGTACTCAAAGATAAACATAGTAAGTTTAAAATTAAGGAAGAGATAGTATACATTAATATAATTCTCCAGGCCGATTCAAAGTATTCTACTTCCTTAAATATAATGAACTTGCTTTTCAATCTGAAGCTCTTTAATAATTTGTATTGAATAATTATATTCATTGGCCAATTGTATTTCTTTCTGTGTAGACACTGCCTGTTTTTCTATTAGATTCAAAGATGAATTGGAAAGAGCTCTTTGTATTTTATGGAAATCAGACTGTCAATTGTCATTATGTTGTAAATAAGTTTGTGCTTTTACTTTATGAATTTTGCTGCTATGGAAAGATTTTCTTAAGTTTATAGTCAAGTTTTTCTTTATAGTTCCTGAGTTTAATATTATAATTGGAAAGTCCTTTTCCCCTCACAAGATTATTTAAAAGTTCTCACCAGCCCAGCCAGTGTGGCTCAGTGGTCAAGCCCATGAACCAGGAGGTCACCAGTTTGATTCCCAGTCAGAGCACATGCTCAGGCACAGATCCCCAGTAGGGGGCATGCAGGAGGCAGCCGATCAATGATGTTTCTCTCTCATCAATGTTTCTATCTCTCTATCCTTTTCCCTTTTCTCTCTAAAAATCAACATATTTTACAAATTCTCACCAATGTTTTCTATTATTTTTTATTTCATTTTGTCCTACATGAACACTAATCTACTTAGAATTAATTTTGGGAGTAATAATTAATTAAAGGATCTTAACCTACAGAGATTAAAATTAAAAAAGAGAAATTAAAATCTGCAGGTAAAGGTGGGAAAAGTTTCTTGAGATTAATAAACCCTTTTAAAGTGATTTTTAAAATTAGGTTTCTTTAGTCACTTTCATTCATGCCACACTCCAGTTTTATAATGTTTTGAAATTTTTACTTTTATTTTGGCTTTATTTTAAATTGAATATAATAGAGACTTCTTAGGGAAATGTGTTATCAACGTCTGCTTTTAACATATATTTGGAATGTAAATGTAAACTTAAATGACATAATTTTATTTTGAACAGCTAAACAGTATACCCAACAGCATTTATTTAAAAAAACTCTATTAGGAAAAATGTAAGTTGAAATGGCAATACTTTAATCCCAGTAAAGGTAAATTAAAATGCATAATGTTATCCTAAATCAATAAGAATAGTACCATCGCTGTGTGTAAAGTAATTCATATTTCTCCTCCACAGACTTGAAATGCCACATGTATTATATAGTAAATTCCCACTTGTTCTTGGGTTCACTTCTGAATTCCCCACAATTTTCATTTGTTTATGAGATGAACACTGTTATAGTTTCATTACATTAAGCTTTTAAACCTTTTAAACATGAAAGAGACTAACCATTATTTTCTATGTATTTTACTGTGAAAATCAACATAGATATAGGTATAGGGAAGTGCATAAAATATGTAAGAACTTTAAAAGACAATAGCTATAAAGGGAACATCTGGGTGAACACCACCAGGTCAAAAAGTAGAATTAAAATTTATTTTTTAAGCTGTCTTCCACAAACCTTGTATTTAAAATAATAGTTATCACCTTAGCCAGGTTTTCTCAATGGTTGGAAGATCAGCCCAGGGACTGAAGGGTTGCAGGTTTGATTCCAGTCAAGGGCATGTACCTGGGTTGCAAGCTTGAACCCAGCCCTGGTCAGGGAGGCAACCAATCAGATATGTCTCTCTCACATCAAGGTTTCTCTTTCTGTGTCGCTCTTCCTCCTTTCCACTCTTTCTAAAAATCAATGGAAAAAAATCCTCGGGTGAAGATCGACAACATAAGTAAATAAATAATCCTATATAATAAAAGCCTAATATGCAAATCAACTGAATGGTAGAATGACCAGTGTAACGACTGTTCACTATGACGTACACTGACCACCAGGGGGCAGACACTTAATGCAGGAGCTGCCCCCAGCCTGCAGGCCCTAGGCCAGCCAAGGTGGGTGCCAGCAGGGGGCTTCCCTGATAGCCCCGCCGGTTGCCCCACAGAGGGAGGCGACCAGTGGTGGCGGCGGGGAGCAGGGCCAGCTGGTGAGCAGGTGGTGATGGGGGCAGGAAGCGATGGCGGTGGGGCATTTGGGGGATGGGGTCAGCCAGCAAGTGGGCCAGCACCACCCCCTGATCACCCCATCAGTTGCTTTCCACAGAGGGAGGTGATCTGTGGTAGCAGCAGGGGGCAGGGCTGGCGAGCGGGCAGCACCAGGCTGGCCAAGGTGAGTGCCAGCAAGGGCCCTCCCGATCGCCCTGCTGGTCGTCCCACAGATTGGCCTTGGTCACCGGCCAGGCCTAGGGACCCTACCCATGCACGAATTTCATGCATCGGGTCTCTAGTTCTATATAATAAAAGGCTAATATGCAAATTGTCCCCTCGAGAGTTCAAATGACCAGAAGTTCAACTGCTCACTATGATGTGTGCTGACCACCAGGGGTCAGTGCAGAATGAAGGAAGGCCCTGGCTGGCAGCTGGCAGCCAGGAGAAGGAAGGCCCCAATTGGCCCTGATCGCTGGCCAGGCCTAGGGGCCTTACCTGTGCATAAATTTTGTGCACCGGGCCTCTAGTTAAAGCAAAGAAGAAGAAAGAGAGAGAGAGAGAGAGAGAGAGAGAGAGAGAGAGAGAGAGAGAAGAAGAAGAAAGAAGAAAGAAAGAAAGAAGAAAGAAAGAAAGAAAGAAAGAAAGACTAATGTGCTAATTAGACCAGACGTCCTTCTGGACAACCTTCCGGATGATAGCTGGTACTGCAAGGGAAGCCTGGTCCTGGGTGCCAAAGGGAAGCAGGTGCTGGCAGCCAGGGGAAGGAAGGCCTACTCTTGCATAAATTTCGTGCATTGGGCCTCTAGTAAATAAGTAAATAAATAAAGAAAATATTAGTTATCAGCTAGTCCTTATGGTTAGGCAATCACAATTTCAGTCCTTTAGTAAAAATTTGGATGTAAATTAATAGAGGAACCATGAAAGCTTCAGTAACTATAAAGTACTTGGTTCATTTTTTTATTTTTATGAATAAAGGGGGTTCAAACTTCCTTATAATTCCATATTATATAAATGCAATAATTATTCCTTATTAAACAAAAATTTTTCGAAGTAAACAATATTTATTGGTCTTAAAAAAGGAATCCTTGAACTTGAGAAGGATCTCTTTTCAGATACTCAGAAGCATTTAATTTATTTACAAATGATTAGGCCTACGTTTTTCAATATGGCAGCTACTAGCCATATGTGGCACTTAAACTTAAGTTTAAGTTAATTATAGTTAAAGAAAATTTAAAATTTAGTTCCTCAGTCGCACTCACCACATTTCAATATTCAAGAGCCACATGTAGTTAGCAGTGCTCAGCACAGATGCAAAACATTTCTGTCACTGCAGAAAGTTCTATTGACCAGTATTGGTTTAGACCCTCCTTGGCATCCACACATGATTTGGGTTGTCTGAAACACAGGTTTGAGATATCTTTAAAACATATAAGATTTACTATTAAAATAAATGTAGGAAAAAACCAAAATAAAGCAAAATTATAGAGAAAGAAAAAAATGTGTTAGGAACTGGTGGTGATAATATACAATTAAGCACTAAATCTTGTTCTAACCTTGTTTAGCCAAAGCTAAACAAATAAATAAAACATTCAATGTAGTTCTTATTAAGCAGAAGGAAATACACTTTTATTTGGCAAGACATACTGTATCCTGACGATAATATTTGGCAAGAAAATGTTATGGGGAACCTTATATCAGTGTAATCCATGGGTGGCTGGACCATTTAGGTGGCCTATGCACATCCTGCACAACTTGAAGTTGGCTCATCATTTTATCATATAGAAAAAATAGCACAAATCATTGGCAAGTGATGTTGATAATCCTGAAGGTGTCGTGAGGAGATAAAGGACAGGATCATGCCATATAGCCAATGGTAAAACCTCATTTAACTTTGTGTTAGCTATCTCTGTCCTTATCTGTCCCACGGCTCTTCTCTAGTTCCCCTTCAGGTAGGTTTACTTTTCTTCTCTTCTTCCCATTCCCCTACTCCTCACCCACAGGCTCTAAAAAATCCTCTTAAATTTTTTTTTTTTAAATTGATTTTTAGAAAGAGGGGAAGGAAGAGAGAGAGGGAGAGAGAAACATTGATCAGCTGCCTCCTGCACGCCCCCTATCGGGAATCAGGCCTGAAACCCAGGCATGTGCCCTGACTGGGAATTGAACTGGCAACTTTTTGGTGCATGGGATGACTACCCAAATAACTGGGTGAACCACATCTGCAGGGCAAAAAATCCTCATTATTGATCTGAGCAATGGTGCCCTTCATACATACCTCACTCAGCAAAGTAAAAGTTCAGTAGGGAGCCATGCCCTCCAGCCTACTCACAGGAGGTTTTTGTTTATCTGTCATATAAAAAATACTGAGCAGCCATTTTGACTAATGCCTTTAACTGCAATTCTGAAGACAATATATATATATTTTAAAAGCTGAGATTATGACATTAAGTTATAATTAAACTAAGCAATTCTTTGAAGAATTAAGCTAATTTGGTCCAGTTATTTTGCTTTTTGGTAAACTTTCTAGCACTCAAGGGAAAAGTTAAAAAATAGACATACATGTAAGGGATGATATGCTTCTCCTCCAGCGCAGGAGTTCTTATGAGAGAGGACATTCTCTTTCCTAGCTTTACAGCCAGTGACATCTGGGACTTGGGGGAGAGGGCTTCCCAATCACAGAGATAATTAAGTAACATACCTGAGATTCCAGCATGTGTCTGTCTGGACAATTTCATTACACCATTCTGCCTCCCTTGTTGCTACAAGCATGGGAGAGAGTAAGAGCAACAAAAGTGCACCATGGTAGCTTCCAAACCTGGCTCCTCCTAAGAGTCCAGTTAGCCCATATTATTAGTTGCCATAATGAATTCCCCCAGAGTGGCAGCCACTTGTTGACACTATACATTTCAGAGGAAGGAGCATAAAAGACATGGTCCCCATGCTTCCCACCCATCTTTTCAGGTGGCAATTCATTAGACATCTATTTAGACGCTGAAATCATGGAATCATAGAACTGGGAAAGACTCTAGAGCTCATCCTGTACAGCTTCCTGCTCCATTTTACAGCTGAGGCCACTGGGGTCCAAAGAAGTTAGGTGATTTTGTTACTGGCATTGTTGGCTCTCAGTTCTTGAGTTTGGCAAAGAAAGAATTCAGAGCCAAGAACTCTAGTGCAAGAATCGAATGTGCTACTCAGGAAGCTGCCTGGGCCTTTTAGAAAGAAAGGCATAGAGGCAGAAGAAGTGAGCCATTTGGGCTGCATGAACTTAGGACACAAGTTACAGAGGCAAAAGAAGGGCCCTGACAGGATCAGGGGGTTAGCCCAGGATGAGCTCTGCTATCCTTTGCTCCCCTGTTTGCAAGTCTTGATGGGAATTCTTAGAACTGAGGAGAAAGAAAGCAAAGTCACACACCTGAAGAAAGAAAGAAGGAGAGAGAGAGAGATAGAGAGAGAGAGAAAGAGAGAAAACGAACACTGGGTCCTTTGTCATAAGGATTTTGATCTGTTTTCTAAAAGCAGGCATTTTAGGGGAGGTCTCAGGGAAGGATCTAAATAGAAGATTCATCAGCATCTCAAGTATGCCCTTTAATATGCTAATTCATCAAAATGAACGTTTAGGGTCGTGGTCTCTACTCATTGATTGGTGCTAGGATAGGGGTCATTGGTCATTGATTCTGGTCCTGATGCTAGCCTTGGTTTTGCTGCTTTGCTGGGCCAGGAACTGAAATACAACTGAGGCCAAGATATCAAGATATGATCTCTAGTTTGACCAAAACTCTGTCTCTGAGGTCAATAGGCCCAAGGATTTGTTCCTAAGATTATTTTATGCTGATCAGAACCTCATTGTTCTGAGGGCTTAATGCTTAAGGGGGTGGTTGTGCAAGGGAGTAGGATTGGCAAGTGAGTCTGAGTGCTGAATGGGGCTAGTTTGAATCGACTATCTGTCTCAGTTTCCCCATTCCATTTGCCAACAAATTTTCCTAGCTTCTTACATCCTGCCTCAATTTGCCTAAGATCACCAGCAAGTTAGGGGCAAAACCAGAATAGGAATCTAAGGTTGCCTGCAGCTCCAATTATTTAAACCAGAGGCTACAAATCATTGACCCATACTGTGCCTTTTTTAATTTTTTTAATTGCTTGTTAAAATTTTAGAGTTGTGAAATGTCACCCTCATAAGTCTACATTTTTTACTCTAAAAAAAATCAAAAGAATTGCTAACATGAAATAACGGCTGCCTCCACTAGGTGAGCTATGAACCCTACAGTTCACCACAGATGCCAAACATTCCCTTCTTATTCCACCTACTGGCTTCACCATTTACAAGGCCAGCCTGACTCCCAAGGCCCTGGGAGTTGGCAAGCTCTACTTGAGACATCTGGTACATGCTCACCATCTCCAATCAGGCTTAAGCTCCTCATGCTCTGGAATCATGTCTGATGTATTTTTGTAACTGCAGTGACAGTGTCTAGCACATGATTGATACTTAAAGCACACTCATTTTTGAATGAGTGTTGAATGGATGATGGATTGACATTTGGTTATAGAGAGCAATGAGAAGAGGCAGTTCTTCTCTGGCTCAGGGTTCTGCTTTCTATTCTGAGTTGTTAGTTTGCTGAGTGACATTAACATCTAGGAAGGACACCTAGGAGCCTGCCACCTCATTGGTACCTGCCAGCCTCCGCTCCAGCAACCTTCGCTGCCCCTGGAGTTCCTTGAAGCATTAAATGGCAGAATCTTCCCTCTCTGACCAAAGCTCCCATCTTGTTAGCTCTGTCACCCCCTTGCTTCCAGTATACCCGGTCTTTAAACATGTAGGGCAGACCGTCAGTTCCCTCACACTGTTGTCTCCCAACCTATCATCAGCATTGGCAGCTGCACTTGCTCCTTCCGCCAGCCCACACCAGGCTCCATGTCACAGAATGATTTTCAGACTCAAAGGATTACCATGGTCTAATAATTTCAGAGTACTTTTCACAAACATGTTTAGGGTCCAAAATGCTTAATTTAGCAATTTTAACCAAATATACTACTTTGAGAAAGTTTTGCTCTGCCTTCGTGTGTGTGTGTGTGTGTGTGTGTGTGTGTGTGTGTGTGTGGTTTTTCCTGCCTTTGTGCACTGCAATTTTTCTTTGAGCATAAGGTTTGCATTTGGTGTGTGTGCATATGTGTGTATTTTAGTTGTCCACCAGATAAGTCAAAATGCTAACCTTACTGAAAACTTCTGGTATATCAGTTCTAGGGTATATCATTTCTGTTTAGAAGAATATAACTACCATAAACTGAGCTTTCCAGCCCACTGTAGAAGCATAACATAATGTTCGAACATACTGAAAACTTAAAAAGTAAGCTTTAGAGGCAAAGATATCAACCAGAAAAGGATAACATATAATTCTACTTTGTAGTGAATATTCTATTTCCAAATAAGTAAAATGCCACAAGCGGGAAAGAGTGAGAGCTGAAAAAAATCAAAATTTCATTGAAATAGTGGTTGCAAACTAAATTGAATTAACTTTGACAGTCATACTTGCATGAAAACATCTGTTCTTACATATGTGTCAAGATAGACAATCGTTTAAAACTCAAGTATGAATGATCTGTTGCTTTATCTGAAAAATGGCAAGATCATGTAAGTAAAAATAGGAAAAAAAGGAATGAAAAGAATTCCAATAGAGGCCCTGGCCTGGTTGTTAGAGTATTGTCCCAATACGCCAAGGTTGTGGGTTCAATTACTGGGCAGGGTACATACAAGAATCAACCAATGAATGATAAGTAAGTGGAACAACAACTAGATCTTCCTCTCTCTTCATCTCCCTCCCTTCCTCTCTCTCTCTCTAAAATCAATCAACAA
The DNA here is from genome assembly GCF_014108235.1 of Myotis myotis. Classification (NCBI taxonomy): domain Eukaryota; kingdom Metazoa; phylum Chordata; class Mammalia; order Chiroptera; family Vespertilionidae; genus Myotis; species Myotis myotis. The sequence continues at coordinate 88,475,447 of NW_023416324.1, forward strand.
ATTAAAAATTCCAATAGAAACTTTCCAGTAAAAACTCAAACACATACACAGAGATTTCGCCAAAGAGAACAAAAATCCTGAGGAAGAAAGCAGAAAAATGAGAAAAGGCTATTCAGTGACTCAGTAACTCGGAACAAAAATAGAAAGGAGGGGCCAGTTAGCAGATGAACTTGAGAGGGACGAAGAGGTGCACACAGGAGTGATGGGAAGGACCCAGCCTTTCATCTCTCCCTTTTTCCTAGCAGAGCCACTCCCAAGTAAATATCCAGTGAGACACAATGCAAGTCCCCGCCCCTTTGTTCAGGATTGCTGCCCTACGCCCTTGCTGTGTGCAACTTCTGGGGCTGCCGTTTCAAGAAGGCCTCCAAATGCTGGGAGTTGCTCAAAAAACCCACAAAACACACACACACACACACACACCGAACAGGCAGGTTAAAAAGAAGTAATGAAAACAAGAGATAGAATGTCTTGAAACATTCTCTTCCTGGTATAATAGCAATGATCATTTAATTATGATTATGATGATAGATAAGAATATATATTTCAACCTCATTTGTTTTGCCATCTAGACTAGCCAAAAAATTAAAAAGCAATTAAATCAACAATTAAAGCCAGAGGGATTCCTGGTTCGACCATTGGCAATATAGCCTTTTGGTATGGTACATCCTTGTGGGGACCAATGGGGTCATCTATAGCCACTCCCTTCAGAGCCGCTTCATCCACATACCAAGCCACTGCTGAACAGACAAAGCAAAACAAAACAATACAAAAAATGGCAACGGAGATCAGCCAGGAAGAAAACTAAATCCCCCCGCCCCACCCCCACCATGGGCTGCGCCTATAGCAGGCTTGGAAAGCTACCTCAAGGGGAGAGACCCCAGCAAAACTAGCAAGGCCCTTCAGAAGCACCAAATCTGTAGAGGCTGAGCCAGGGCAAGAGTAAAGAAGGTATGCTATCCCCAAGGTCTCACTAATGGACATGTCCCTCCACCTCTCCTCGCTGTTTTCTCATTTATCTGTTGCATGACATCCTCTGGTGTCCTCCCTCAGAAATGTTTGGAGTCGATCTCTGTCCTGCATTCCAGGCTCTCTGTGAGTTGCCTGCACCTACCATCCCATTTCCCTGTCCTCTGTCCACACCCTGCAATCCTGCGCAAGAGGAACGCACTCTTCCCTGAACACCCGAGTCTTCCTCTTCTGCGAAGCTCTCTTCCGTCTCTGGCGATATGTGGAGTCACCTCCCTGGGAGCCTCCATTCTACTTTCCTATTTCAGCACACAGCTCCTCCCAGGTCTAAGAATGCCACCACCCCAACATGAAGGGCGCAAGGCCTCCCCACAGGGGTTCTGGAACTTTCTGGTACTTCATTCATGCCTTCCACCTTTTCTGAGAGGTTGCTCCTTGATGAGGGCAGGCCTTCATACTCACCTACCTCAAGTAGCTAATGAAGTGTCTTGCTCACTAATACAGTCAGCCCTCCCTACCTACATCCAATGATTCAACCAATTGTGAACTGAAAATATTTTTTACAAAGAGTTGGCGTTGCTGAGGTGTACTGTGTAGTTACTATGCGCTGATCTGACGTGTACTCTGTACTAAGCCTAGGATGATTGCATCTGTACTGAACATGTATTGATTTTTTTTCTTGTCATTATTCCCTAAACAATATAACTGTTTACATAGCATTTTCATTGTTTTAGGTATTATAAAACAATGATTGAAAGTAGATGATTGAAACTATACAGGAGAATATGTGTAGGTTTTATTCAAATACACCATTTTAGGTAAGGGACTTGAGCATGCACGATTTTGGCATCCACAAGGGATCTGGGGACCAGTCCCCCATGGATACCTAAGAACGACTGTACTTAACAAATACTTGTTTGAATATTTATGGTTAAACTGGATTGAAAATAAGGTTTGTGGGGAGCTAGTTTCATAATATCATAGAATTTTAATGCCAGAGAGAATTTAAAGACCATCTAGAGACTTTAAAGACTTGCCCAAGGACACAATCAAAAAGAAAAACCCAAGACTGAGAACAAGTTCCCTAGGACTTAATTCAGACGATCAGATGGAACATTAAGGCACAATAGTGACATGTTAGTTTTAGAATACCTCTTGAGGAAATTGTCTGATTCTCAGCCATATGTGAAGAGCCTACTAGGTCCCAGGCACTGTGCTAAATGTTCAGGGGTGGACACCACCACCTTGCAAGTATGTAAATTAAAATAGTTATTATTGTCGCTAGAAGAGCAAAAAGTAGGCTGAAATTCCACCAAGATCCCACAGAGTAAGGCTGCATGGAACCAGACAGCTCTTGACTCTGTAATTTCGTGTTACTGGGCGTTTCTAACTAACCATATTTCCTCTGTGTGTAAATTTTGTTCCTGTTCCCCATGTGTTCTCATCCGTGTCTTCTGTAATAAAAATCTTCATTTTAGATCCATGCCTATATTGCTGCCTGCTTTCACTTTTAACTCCTCTAACATCAGTCCTCACTACGGTTGCAAATGCTATAGCTTTTGTCTTTATGTGGATGATAAACAGGCATCAAATTTCTGACATTATAAGACTTCTGATGGGTCATTTTCATCTAGGAGATACATACGCTCTCCACAGCTTCCAAAAGAAGAAAGTACGTAAGAGTGATCTGAATGATTTTAACTCCTAATTGGCCCTCCTTTCCTCTCCTTCCTTTTTAATATTTTCAAGTGCATCGTCTTCTAACATGATACGGAAAAAAATAATATGTTCCCTAAAATGTATCCCAGATTAGACTTTTATCTTTAAAATAACCTCTGTTACCTATAGCTCTTCATGGCTTCTCACTTTGTTTCCTTTACATTCCTCCACCAGACATGAAAGCTTTCGGACGTGCGCTGAGGATGGCTACAGAGGCAGCATTAGTACTTCTTTCTAGGACCCAGGGCCTTCGATGTGCATTATTTAGGAGGCACAACCTCCTGCCATACAAATCACCTTCATAAAGCTGACATTTTATTCTTTGTGTGACCCTTCTTGTTCAAATATCCAACCATTTTCCAAGCATGGAACATCACACAGGGCGTCAGAACTCCAGCCAAGTCTGGGTGGAGAGGGGCAGGTCAGAGACAGTCTCAGTCATATTTTAAATTTTCATTTCTTCCATTGGCATATGTCCTAAATGCTATTTAATAGTAGTCGGTGCCAATTTCCTTTGTTTCTGGGAATATATCTAATGTGCGCCTAATATGACTTTAATTCCTCACTAATGTCAAAATAAGACTTTGCAGGCAATACGAACAATCCTGTGCAGAGATTGAACGGTGCTGGGCTGCATCGTGGGTTCTCCCACCTAAGAGTGTATTGGCTGCTCTGCTCTCAAGCAGAAAATGAAGAAGGGGAACGCATAGTAAAGGGTTTGTGGCAAATAGGAGAAACCTGAAGACAGCCAAAGTTAAATCAACAAGAAGCAACAGATTTCTTAATCAACTAGCTGGGTGTCTCCCAAAGAATATCTTGTAGATGTATAAGTGCAAATATTTTAGATGCAAATTAGTAAAGATTGTTTTGGTTTGATCTTGGCTTATGGGTTTTTTTTGCTCAGAAAATATGCCTCTGTTAGTTATGGTTCTCTAGAGAAATAGAATCAATAGGACGTGCGTGTACACACACACACACACACACACACACACACACACACGCACATATATATATAGAGAGAGAGATTTATTTTAAGGAATTGGCTTATGCAGTTCTGACATTTGTGGGGCAGGTTAGCAGGCTGGAGAGCCAGGGAAGAGTTGATGTTGCAGCTGGAGTCTGAAGGCAGAATTCTTTCTTTCTCAGGGGACCTGAGTCTTGTTCTCTTAAGGCCTTCAACCCATTTGGATGAGGCCTACCCACATTAAGAGAGTAATCTGCTTTATTCAAAATCTACTGATTTAAATGTTAATCTCATCTCAAAAAATACCTTCACAGCAACATCTAGACTGGTGTTTGACCAAATATCTGGGTACCGTGGCCTCGTCAAGGTGATACATAAAATTAACCATTGAGCCCTAGCTAGGTTGCTCAATGGTTAGAGTGTTGGCCCTCAGACTAAAGCGTCATGGGTTAGATTCTAGTCAAGGGCACATACCTCGGTTGCAGGTTCATGTGGGAGGCAACCAATTGATGTGAGAAACACACATCGATGTTTCTCTCTCTGTCTCTCCCCTCCACCCTCTCTAAAAGAATTAATGAAAAAATGTCCTCTGCTGAGGATTAGCAACAACAAAAAACTAACACCAAAAAAAATTAACCATTGTTTTGTCATATGCACAACCTGAGGTTCTCACAAGGAATAAAAACATTATCTTTTGTGCAGTATCTTGACTTTTCAAAGCACTTTATCATATTGACCTGTAAGACATTATGACATGAAAATTTTACAATTGAGATTACTAGAAAATTGAAAAGAATGGGCTCCTTTTCAGAAGTTAAAGTCCTTTGACTGGAATCTGTCATACAGCAATTGCAACAACTAATGTAATAAGTGGTTCCATATCACCTACTTAATCCATCGTCTGACTGAAAAGTGCATAGGACTGGTGGTTCTCCCTCAGATACACCTAATCACGGTTGGTAACATGTCTGCAAGGAAATACATTCAAAACTGTAAATCAAAACACCAGTGGTACCCTGCCTGTGCCCTACCCCCCACCCAGAAATTAGTTATGACTGTGGGGACTCAAGATGAACAGAAGTGGGAAGAGCGCTTATGTTCTTGGTCACCAGTAACTTATTTCCTCTCTTCATTTCCATGATCATAAAAAGCAATTGCTCTACATTTTTATTAGCTGGTATTCTCTAACCCAAACAATCCCTGCTACCCAGGTGTTCATCCAGGGAACAAAGGGAAAGTGTTCTAGAGAGAGCCCCTTCTACTCTACCTGTTTCCATAAAGGTTGTGTATTGAGGGCCAGCCTGTCCAGGTAGAGGAGTCATTTAAAATGTTAGTATAGCAGCCTTCAGTTGTGATGTGAAAACCAGAGTTAATTTTGTTGTGTTTGAATACATAAAGGTTTGGAAACAAGAGTGGAAAAACTAAAACGTGTAATGGAAAGGGGGCCTACAAGTCCCCACTATGTGCTGAGAGTTACTCTCTTACTGGGATGGAGCCATAAACAAAAGCTCCAGGCTGATAAGGGCAGTAGACACAATGCTATGCATTTACAGATCCCATCTTCTGCTCCTTCTCCCGGCTCTCCTTTCCTGGCCTCTGAGCAGTGACCAGGTACCAGGCAAGTTATGTAAACCACTTTCAGGGCCGGCCAAAGACCCACCCTGCCCCCACCAGCAGGACTGTCCCCAACCTCTTCCCCTCTCCTGGCAATCTCATGGACCACACATTTACAATGGCAGTGTCACCCTGAAACATTGCTTGATAAAAAGCCACCAAGGAAAACCAGCTTGATGTGAGCAGGAAAAATCCTTTGTGGTGTTAATCCACTGAAATCTGTGGTTTACTTATTAGCTATAACCTAGCCCATCTCAATAGAATACATTACCTAATTCTTGTTATCTGACAATATAAGACATTTCTTAAAGCAAGAAGTATTCTTTTAAGTATTTTTTCTTTCCTTTTTAAAAAAATATTTTTTATTGATGTCAGAGAGGAAGGAAAAAGGAGAAAGACAGAAACATCAATGATGAGAGAGAATCATTGATTGGCTGCCTCCTGCACGCCCCCCACTGGGGATTGAGCCCACAGCCGGGCATGTGCCCTGACCAGGAATTGAACTGTTCGAGCTGTGACCTCCTGGTTCATAGGTCAACACTCAACCACTGAACCACACCAGCTGGGCACAAGTAGAATTTTTTAAAGAAAATCAGTCACATGGAACAATTTTCAGAGAACAAATAGCATAATGGATTAAGTTAACTGCCCACAGCAGCACTATTACCCATTTAGCTTCCTTCATTCAGCTGTTTCTTGTACTGGCCAAACCTGTAGCATGGTGTTCAGTGCCCTCTCGGCCTAGCCATTTCTTCTCTTTCTAGCCTCATCCCCTTCTCCCTGCACCTCAGAGCTGCCTGTGGTTTTCTGCTGTGCTCCACCGTTTCATGATGATGTTCACTTTTTTTCTCCTGCCTGGACCATTTTTTTCTGAGCCATCTTTAGCTGGCCTACCTGTCGAGTTCCGATTCCAACCAGAGAATTAGAAACACAGAGCTATTTAAACAGTTTATGCTGACAGCTGCTTCTGCATCTGGTACTGAGCCTGAAGTGGGCAGGCAGGCAGCTGGGGAGGAAAGGTGAACAAGAATTGGGGAGAGCATGGCAAGCCAGAACCCCAGGGATATGCTGGGAGCCCAGAGGGTGTAGAAACCAGCTTGGTCTCTCATACCTCTAACTTCAGGGATGCTGGAGGCGGGCTGGCTTCCTTCATCACAGAGGTAAACACATACCGGGCCCAGGAGTCGGAGCAAAGTTGAAGGAGGAATCCAGTGGGAACGGTAGTCACTGCCGGCCCAGTTGCTGTCCCACCCCAACAAGGTAAGTCCAAGCATCCACAGCCACAGGTGTGAGCCACAGCTGGCCCTGCACTGCTGTTCTGGCAGAAAGATGGCTGCTTCTTCTCTTCTACCTTCCAGGCCTCTGATACCTTCTCCTGTGGTCAATCCTACCCCAGAACTGTACAGGGAAGGGGATTCTGGGGAATGTAGTTCCAACTTAGTCAAGTTGACAAGTACTAGGTCACCACACTAATTTCTGCTCCATTTTTGCAACTCAACAAAGGCAACCCCTCCCTCAAGTAGTTATCTTCAGCTCTCAGATTATGCTCATTGTTCCTTCTTTATCCTTTTTTAGTGTCTTATGGACACCATTGTCAGCATTTGATACCTAATATTTAACACATTTAACATGCCTGTCTCTTCAGAGGCAATGTCCGGTCCCTGAGGGCAGGGCTTGTGTTGTTCATTTTCCTACCCCAGTACAATGTCTGGCACACAGCTGGTCTTCAGGAAATGCGGGACAGACTGCTGACGCCCATGCCTTTGCTGATTCATTACGACCACTCCTCAAACTTGGGTCGGACTCAGAAACAGGAGAAGAAGGGCAGGGAAGGTTCCCCTTCTCTCTGGTGCTCAAGTCTGAACACAAGTGTGCCCCACCTCGAACTGACCCAAGAGTCACCATGAGGAACAGTCCCCTAACTCGGGGGCTGAGGATGAGTGAGTTTAGAACAGGAACTAATAATCACTGAATGTTTCTTAGGAGACAGGCATTCTCCTAAGTACCTCACATGCTTGGATTCCTTTTGATTCTCACGAGAGTTGCATAAGGTGGGTATTAATGCTCCTAAGGAGGACACATAGGTAATCTGCCCACAGCTGGTCCAAATCTCAGCTGGGTCCATCTGACTCCAGAATACATGCTCATCCTGCTGCCCTGCGCTTCTGCCCCAGCCCCAGTTGGGGACTGCAGGTGGCTGGAATGGCACAGTGACTCAGAAGGGCCTTAAACTGGAAGAGTAAGAAGTGGCGCCATCAGCTGGTGCCCTAAGAGGCCTGAGGTTCTTATAAATAATCCTCCCTTAAGGGACTCCACCCTCCTCCCACGGAGGGCTGGCAGCAAGGGCTGGGATGCAGAACACCAGCTCCTTCCTCCTCCTCCCTGTTCTCCACACCCAGCTGCTCTGGCCCTGTCGGCCATCCCTCCCCTTTCTCTTCTTTCTTCCTCCCACATCTTTTCCTCGGGCTGGCTTTCCTGGTGGTTCCACTGCAGAAGGCTGCCCTGGATAATCATGTTTTAAATGAAACCCTCCAGTGAAGGGAGGACGTGGATCATAGTCTGAGATTTACCCGAAAACCCCCCACACTCCCCAGGCAGCCTGAGTCCTACTCCCAAGCTCTTGGACTGTGACTATACGGTGCTTCAGTTGGTTTGGGTTTAGAAGCAAAGCATGATTGATCCCTTTGGAAAGCTCATGGAGGGCAGAATGGGGGTGATCTTTGGACTCAAACCAGCCTGAGTGTGAATCCACATCATATTCACTAGGTGACCTCAGGTAAGCTGCTTCACCTTTCTGGGACACACTTTCTTCGTCTCCAAACTGAAGACAGTACCCACTCTTGTGTGGTTGGGAAGGTAAATGGAATGAAGGCACAGGGCCCAGCCACCGCAGTTGCTGCTGTGGAGATATTGTGGCGGCTGCAAATAGCACTATCTGGTTGAGAGAAGTGGAGGAAGTGGTTGGACTCAGAGCAAGTTCATGATTCATGTAGCACTCAGTTGCTCAGCACACGGGAGCCTCAGAACAACACGGGAGCAGTGAAAATCAAAGCACTCCCCCTTCTCACTGTAAACAGCCACTGCTTCTCCCCCTCATCAAATGGGGTTCACTCATTCTCTTGAATATGTACTGTGTGCCAACCACCATGTCCCACACTGGATGTAGTGAGATGTCTAAAGATACCAAAGATCTAGTTCTTGGCTTCAAGGAGCTTTCAGTCTAAGTGTTTCTGAAAAGGAAGACATGTGGATGGTGTGAGTAAGGGGTTAACAGCAGCTCTCTCTGCCTTTATACTGTTGCTACTTAACAGCAGTAAATTCTCAACTGAACTGCAGCTGACCCTGTGCACACAATCATGTTATTCATATTCTTATAAACAGAGGGTACAGTATGTATAATTTCCTAGATGTCTGGGAGGGGATGTATCATAACTAAACTCCAATTTTTCCTTTGGAGAACAGTTCCATTTGTTTCTGGTTGGCTTCAAAGTACAAACTAATTTTTTCCTTTTATGTGTCAGTAACTTGAGTGAAATTTGTCACTTGTTTTTATGAAAACTTATTTACCATTGCCTTCATTGCTTGAAAAAAAAAAAAAAAACCCCACCCATAACAACTCACACTTCCTACATGGTACAAGGCACTTGAAATGCAATGAAAGAATGGCGGTGTCATTTCTAGTCATGGAAACTAACAAGCGTCCCACAGAATGGTCTGAACTTGTCTGTCTGACAAGAATCTATTTTCAAGTGCCTACTGTGACAGCAAGACCACTGGTGACATCTTGTTCCAATTTAAGCAAGGTTGAGCTGTGGGCCAGCTCCTTCAAATCATAACCAGCACAGAAATTACCTCCTACCAAAAAACCACAAGGGCTAGACTCTGTAAGAATGAGTCCCAGAAAAGCTGGAACTCTCAGATCCAAGGATATTTCTGAAGCTCAGTCAAGAATAGCGTTTTTATTTTCTTCAATTGGGGGATTTCTTGTTTGTCTTGGGGTGAAGTATAAGGGTTATGCGGGTGGTTGGGAATAATGAAGAGCACCTTTATTTTGCCTTAAAAAGGACCAATGACTCTTTCACCACTTTACTTTGAGCCAGAGCTATTTAGAAAATGCTCAACCTATTTTTACCTTTCTATATACATATTTAATAGATATACCATGTCATTAGCAAATTACCAGAAAACATGCTTCTCTCTCTCTCTCTCTCTCTCTCTCTCTCTCAGAAATGACTCAGAGTAAACAGGATGTCTCTCTAGGAGCACAGTTCTCCCAGGAGATAATTCCTCTGGGCTGCATTTCCATCCCGGGCACCATGCAGATTGTGACACTTTAGGGAGGTTCCCTGACCATGCTCCAAAGCCCAAACATTTTTATATAAAGTGTGGCTTTGAACTCTTTAGTTTACTTACCCTCTTTAAGTTCAAGTGACCAGTGAGCAAGGACAGAAATAGGAATGGCCCTGTGATGATTCAAATATGTTGAGGACAGCCAGGATAAATGAGGAGCAGTCGGTTCACATTTAGGATCCAGGAGCGTAATGTGTGTGTCACTATGGGGGATGAGGTAAATGACTAAGGAGGGGGCGAGTGATGAGGGCACTGGTCAGCAGTGGCCACCTTGACGGCTTTTGCAGTGGAGATGGAGAATATTGGTTGCGAAGAACCACCTGGCTCTATAACCCATCTCAGAAGGTCACTAGTGATGTGTATGGCCTGAATTGTGCCCCTCTCTCACCCCCAAATTTTTATGTTTAAAATCCTAACCCCCTAAAGTACATCAGAATGGGACTGTTTGGGGAGATAGGGCCTTTAAACAGGTAATTGCATTAAAGTGAGGTCATTAGTGTGGGCCCTCTTCTAATTTGACAGGTACTTTATGAAAAGAGAGAGACACACACGCACAGAGAGAAAGGCATGTGAAGACACAGAGAGCAGATGGTCGTCCACAAGCCAAGGAGAGAGGCCTGAAACAGATCCTCCCCCCATGTAACCAGGCAGAGTTCCTTGCCCAGCACTAAAGATTGCCAATCATCCTGACACTGGGGTGCAGTGAAGGAAAGTGGTGGTTATTACATAGCACTACACGATGGAGAATGGGCATCTTGTGCTGGAAAATCCCAAACTCCCCTTCTCTGTCCCCTGAGCAAGAGCAGGATGAGAGGGAGAGAGAATGTGATTCTCTTGGCTCTGCCCTCTTCCATGTGTTGATTTCATCCTCAGACTGGCAGCAAGATGATAACACCTATAGGAAGAACAGGGAATCTTTTTACAGACATTCTCCTGGGACCTCTCAAGTCCCATGGACAAGAATTGGAATACATGTCCTCCCTTTCACAAGTCACCAGCAAGGGGCATGTTATTGCCATGATTATCTTAGTCTTATTAGTCTACCTCCTGTGTGAGTCCAGAACGGAGAAGAAATCAGCTCTACATCCCCCCAACCACCACCACCTAGATCCAAACCCAGCTCACAACAGCACAAGCCAAGTAAGATGGGTCCTGTCCTTACCTTCTCTCCTTCCCCTACTCAAACCATGAGGGTGCCAAATGGGGAGAGGAGAAGGAGCATCAGCTGATATAATTTGTAAGGTATACAGACTTCTATTCATTTAGAGGAGAGTCTGGTAACCAAAGACATTGAAGCTGAGATGGAAATTTGGAGTTGGATCACATGCTGCCCCCCTGCCAATGGGGACCTTATCATGAACAGTAGTTGGAGCACAGAGTGCCCAGGTACAAGATGGCAGCTGAATGACTGACACTTTCACAGAGGTGAAGGTCAATGGTATAACCAGTGAAAGGGACAAATATGTCATGTGTATACTCAACCCAGTATATGTATACTTTAAATAGGTCATTTTTCTAGGATAATATAAATTGCAAAACAAGCCCCAGAAGAGGGCGGAAGGTGACATTCTAATTACCATAGAAGGAATTGAGACATTTGTGAAAGAGCTAACCACTCTCACTGCACACACATGCAGGTGCAAGCACACACACAAACTACACACACAGACAGACAGAAAGCTCAGAGGCAGAGGCCTAAGTGTATAAGGACTAAATAACCTCAAAATCTATTTCAGCTCTTCAAGAGCATGGACAAATGAAAAAGCCAATTCTTTTTTATGAAGCTTCCTTATCTTCATACAAAAACCCATCAAAGATAATAACAGAAAAAAAGTCCAGATCAATCACCCTTAGGAATACAAAGAAAAGACCAACATTGAGAACTCTATTCATATAAATCACACGTGATACAATAATATCACTATAAAACATAAGCAAATCAACTGAAAAATATTACACAGCAAGAAAATGCATTATAATGTGGCTAGATACACATAAATAGCAACCAGTCAGAAAAAGATTAAAAAATTATGTTTATAATAACATAACATGAAATACATAAGAAACCATTGCCTAACCCAAGTTGACAAAGATGCACTCTTTTTTTCCCTAAGAGATTTATAGTTTTAGATCTGAATAAGAAATGTAAAATATCTTTATAAAAAGATTTTTGTAAACTAAGATTTGACTAGATAAAATACATGCTGTTTTTAGATGGGAAGGCTCAATTTTATTAAATATCAATTATCTCCCAAATAATGTATAATTTACTATCATTTTAACAAAAATACCAATACGATCTTTTTTCCAAAAATCAGAAAAAACTGAATTCTGTATGATCCTTAATTGATTATACCATATTCTTTTTTTTTTTTTTTGCTGCTAGTTTCCCCTTGATAATACTTTAGAATTTTTTCATTTATATAGTTCGAGAAATATGGAGGAAATCCTATATAATAAAGAGCTAATATGCTAATTAGACCAAACAGCAGAATGACCATCTGCTGTCCAGAATGACCATCTGGACGACCTTCTGGACAAAGCCTCTTGCACGAATTTCATGCATCGGGCCTCTAGTAGTAACTGTAAGGAGAATGGAATTGAATGGCTATTGCCAACACAATTGAGTCCTGCTGGGAGGAGAGGGGGAGTGAAAAGATTAAAATGATTAAAATGATTAAGAGCTAAGTGTGATCAAGATAATTGAATAGGAAAAAATTTTTTAACAATTGGTGCTGGGACAACTGGAAATCCACATGCAAAGAATAAAGTTGAACTCCTATCCCACACATGACATAAAATTAACTCAAGATGGATCATAGACCTAAATGTAAGACCTAACACTATAAAACTCGTAGATGAAAACAAAAAGATATCTCCGTGAATGTGACTGACACCGTTATTTCTTGGATCTGACACTAAAAGTACAAGTGATTAAAAGTAGATAAATTGGCTACATTAAAATTGAAAACTTTAATGGTACAAAGAAAATGAAAAGACAACCCACAAAGTGTGTGTGTGGGGGAAGTATTGGCAAATTATGTATTTGTTAAGGAACTTTTACCTAGAATACAAAAAGAACTTTTACAACTCAATAATAAAGAGACAACCCAAATTTAAAAGTAAGTAAAGGTTTAAATAGACATTTCTCGAAAGTTGATACACGAATGGCCAATAAGTGCATGGAAATATGCTTAACATCACTAGTTAGTAGAAAAAACAAAACCATAATGAGGTACCACGTCACACTCATGAGGATGGCTATACTTAAAAAGCCAGATAACAAGTGGTGGCTAAGATGTGGAGAGATTGCAACACTTATACATGCTGGTGAGAATGTAAAATAAGGCAACTGCGTTGGAAAACAGTTTGGCAGTTCTTTAAAATTCTAAACATAAAGTTATCATGTGATCCAGCAATTTTACTCTTTAGTATTCACCTAACAGAAATGAACATATATTCTCACAAGTACATAAATGTTCATGGCAGCATTATTTATTTATAGCCAAAAATGGAAACAAATACCCATCAACTGATGAAAGGATAAACAAAATGTGGTATATGTACACAATGCAATGTTATTGGCAATAAAAATAAATGAAGTATTGATACATGCTACAACATGGATGGACCTTGGGAGCATTGTGCTAAATTAAAGAAGCCAGACACAAAGGACCACATATTATATGATACCATTTGTGTAAAATGTTCAGAAAAGGCAAATCTACAGTGGGGGGGAGTGGATTAGTGATTTCCAGGGGCAGGGGAAAGGGCAAAGTAGGAATGACCACTAATGGGTATGGAATTTCTTTTAGGGGGGACAAAATATTCTAAAATCAGTTTGTAGTGATGGTCACACAACCCTGTGAATATATTAAAAAGCATTTAAATTGTACATTTTAGAAGGTGGATTCTATGGTTTGTGTATCATATCACAATAAAACTGTTAAGAACAGCTAGGTGTGAAAGCCAGAGGGCCTCCTTGGTGGCAAGCAGAGATCCTCACCTCCTGCACTGAGAGAGCAGAGAAGGCTGAAAACAGACTCAAGAGTTTAAATCCTATGAATAGGATTTAAGTCTTAAAAGTTGCTTAGCTCAAAAGAAGTTTAAGCCAATCAAGGGAAGTTTAAGCCAACCAAGGTAGGTTATCCTTACCAAGGCCAGGATGCTTTTTGAGAAACAACAGGGCCCTGACACATGAAATGAGGACATCTGGGTTGATGCATCCAAAAATCTTGAATTCCCAGATTTCCCTAAACCCTCTGAGCCCACAGAAGTGGCCTGCCCTCCCCATTAAGGGCTAGCACTCCTCCCATGCTTGAATGCCGGGAGCCGGTCCATGCTTGCTGTTTCAAGGGACCTGGCATATATGGCATAGTGTTCTTAATATGTTTGCTCACCTTCTTGGCACTATGTGTTTTAACCAAGGTCTCTGAGAAAGGTTGTTTCCCCAGGTAGGGATTTTCCCCTGAAGTTAGGGAGGGAAAAAAACCTCTTAACTAAGTGCCAGGCGGGTAATTAATCACTTTAACTACGAACAATCATGCTTAAGCTACATAATCTTTACTCCCTGGAATGGAGATAAGAAACGCCCTAACCTTTGGAATAGAGATTGATAGGATTGGAATCAACTGGTATAAATACGGATGTAGGAACACAGAACTTAGAATACAGAACCAAGAGAGACAGAACCTACACTCAGAACTTAGAAGACAGAGCTTAGAACACAGAACTAAGAAGACAGAACCTACACAGAACCTACAGACAGAAGAACTTCGCTGGAGAGAACATGGCAAAAGATCCTGGACTGAACCTGACTACAGAAATTGGCAAGAGAACCTGACTAGAACCTGGTGACTGAACCTGGCTGGAGAACCTGGACAGAACCTGGCTGGAGAACCTAGAGAGGGAACATGGCTACAGAACCTGGTTGGAGAACCTGGAGAACCTAGCAAGAGAACATGGACACAGAACCTGGCTGGAGATCCGAACCAGAACTTCGCTGGAGATCCAGACCAGAACTTGGCTGGAGATCCTGGCTAGGCTGCTGATCAACTGAACACGGTCTCCGTGTTATTCCTTCTTCACCGACTCTGTCCACACCTTTGGGAACCCCTGGACCTGCTGGGGTCAGACCCCGGCACTTGAAAACAATGCAAAAGCTTCTCCCCACAGGATAATACACCTCCCTTTCCCCACTCAGAATCTGCCCCCATCCCACCCCCCTTCTTACCACCAGGCCAATAACCAGGGGCTGTGCTGGTCCTCCTGAGGGAGGAAAGGTAAGAGGAGCTGAGCACCTGGCTTTCATGTACTAACAGGAACTGGGAGAACACACATGGCTCTGGTTCTAAGGGTGCTTTATCAAGGAGCCAGAAGAGAGGGGGGGTTTGTTGGTTTGGGAGCACCTTCCTGGGATACAGGATTCAACACCTGGTCAGGCCCCAGGAGATATATGAACACATCCTAGAAGCATGGAAAAAACAATGGTCCACAGTAAGTGAGGTAGAAACTAAAAAACTGCTATGGCAGATGGTGGATGAAGGGAATGAAAAGCTCAGAGAAGTGGGTGTGCAGGTGCGGACAATATCACAGGGGAAGCCCAGAGGGTACCGTGTTTCCCAAGGCCCCAAGGAAGGCATCAGGACAAGGGCTCCAGCGGCACTCACACATTCAGTGGTGGCACTGCAGGAGAAGCTGCTATGGAACTGGGCTTACCAGCAGGAGAGGGGACGATAAATCCTCAAATAATAGAGGCCAGGTGGTGGCACTTAGCTGTTAGAGGTCAGGTGGAAGCAATTATCACAGTGAGTGTCCAGGTCAAAATGGCAGCCAGGGGACCTGATCCACAGGTAGTTAGAAAAAGAATTAATAGAACACTGCCACTCAACTCAAATTAAGTGGGAAACCACAAGGCCACAACTCAGTCTGTACAATCAAAAGAAACCAAGAATGTATGAACTAGAGGCTGGGGTGGTTGCCTCAATAGTCATCATCACTGTTTCTAGACATATGGCAATTTTTATTTATTTTTAAAATCTTTATTGTTGAGCGTATTACAAATGTCCCTGCTTCTTCTCCCCAGTGACCCCCTCCATCTGGCTCCTGCCCCACCCCAGGCCTTCACCACCCTATTGTCTGTGTCCATAGTAATGCATATCTTCTATCTATATAATAGAGGAAAATGCAAATTAGCCAGGACGCTGTAACGTCACCACTGAACAGCAGGGACCTGAGGCTGCATGGCAGCTGGCCAGGGCAAGGGACCCCAGGCCGTACTCCCCGCCCCACGAGGCTTGACAGGGGACCTCAGGCTGCACCTCCCACCCTGGCACTTGGCCTGGAGACCTCAGGCTGCGCCTCCCCGCCATGGCACCAGGCCTGGAGACCTCAGACCATGTCCCCAGCCCCAGCGCTGGGCTGGGGGACCTCAGGCTGTACCCCCTGCCCGTCAGGGCTGGACAGGGGACCTCAGGCTGTAATCCCTGCCTAGAGGGGCTTGATGGGGTCAGGCCGGCTGGGTCTTGGTCTCACCCAATGGGGGTGGGGCCGGTCAGGTCTGGGTCTCCTGCGTTTTTATTGTTTTGGTTTTTTTTTTAATAAATTTTATTGATTTTTTACAGAAAGGAGGGAGGGGGTTAGAGAGTTAGAAACATCAATGAGAGAGAAACATCGATCAGCTGCCTCCTGTACACCCCCTACTGGGGATGTGCCCACAGCCAAGGTACATGCCCTTGACCGGAATCGAACCTGGGACCATTCAGTCTGCAGGCCGACGCTCTATCCACTGAGCCAAACCAGTCAGGGCTTTCCTGCGTTTTTGAAGTATGTGCTGGTGGTGGGTGGGCACTTGACTCGATCCTATGGCATGCCCCAGGCTCTGACAGGAGGGAGATTTTCATATACATTTTACTAATTTTCTTTCATCTCTGACACTTCCATTATAGAGAAAGGGCAAATAGCAATATTAAAATATTTCCTCTAATTTCCTTTTAATGTGCACAAATTTTGTGCACTGGGCCACTAGTCTATATATATTAAAGACAAATAATGCTAAGTGTCTGTCTGGGTAATGACATCACATAGCAATGCCCGGCTTCCTCTCCCTAGCTATGATTAGCCTCCTTGCAGTTTCTTCAGCCCAGGAACACTATTTGCTTCATAGCCAGGTGGAAATAAATATTTCACACTTTAATCAAATGGCTGTGAAGCATTTTACCATGCCTCATCTCATTTGATCCTCACAGAAGTCCTGGAGTAGGTAGATAGGAGACTCAGTGGAATCCTGTTTTCTTTTCATTAGCCGGAAAACAGAGATTTAGAAAGCTTAGAAACTTGACCCGACTGAAAAAAAGTAAGAAATGGTGGACCTTGAAAATGACATCAGGTTTTCTCACTGCGCAGAATATAGTCAAATACTGCTGCAGTTAAATATTTTACCCTTTGTCCTCCCTGCGTGATCTACAATAATAATCTACTTCATGTTGATATTTACTACTGTGTTGCTGACAATTACCTGAAAGAGAAGTTGGGGTGCTTCACTGGGCTGGAAAAAATTTAGCTAAATCAGAAAGCAGGTATAATTAAGCATGTTTATTCTATATCTATAAAAGGCTAAGTTGACTCACACATGTGCAATAACATATAAGGCTCTCACTGGTGCCAATCGCACGTGTGTGTTTCCATCTGTCATTGTCGATTGTGAATTTGGTTGACATTTCTATTATAGAGAAAGGGCGAATAGCGATATTAAAATATTTCTTCTAATTAATTTCTTTTAAATGTGCATGAATTCGTGCATCGGGCCACTAGTATGCATATAAGACCTTTGGTTAATCACTTTCCACACACCCCTCTCCCCTTCCCTCTGAGATTCATCAGTCTGTTCCATGTTTTCCTACCTCTGATTTTATTTTATTCGTCAGTTTGTTTTGTTCATTAGATCTCTTGTTTGTTTATTTTTATTTTTAGATTCAAATGTTGATAGGTGTGTTAGGTGTGTTTTATTGCCATTTTATTGTTTGGCATTTTGATGATCTACTTGTGCATCTTGGTCCTCCTTTGACTTATTTGACAGTAAATGGCCAAGTGTAGCAGCCATGGCCTGAAGCGGGCATGGTGACTAGAAGTTTATATGAGGGGTGAGGGTCTGGGTCATGACCCCAACTAAGCCACTCACACCAACATAGATGCTCGCTGAGGGTGAAATCTAGAATGGATAGTAGAGGAGGGTGTCAATGAACATCAGACCAGCTCCAATGGTGAGAGTTATCATTTGTCCTATTAACTTCCCTCTTCTCAGGTTCCCTGGATAAGAAGCCCATTGGAATCCTGGAGGCACTGCTCCCAGACTTTAAGTCAGGAAGTGGATTCAAGCAGTGCAGGATGGACTGTGGTGGATGCTGTGATGTGCTGCCCAGATCCCCCCTCAGCCCCAACACCCGCTTCCTAGAGGGTTCAATATCCAATGCCTGATTGTGGGTATATAAAGGCCTGGCATCCTCAAACCACCGTGGGACAACTCTGAAGGTTCATCTCAGCTCAGAACAACTTGAAGAGCCATATAAGGCCTCCTTGAGACTTTGTCCCAGCTCAGCTTCTCCCTCTGCCAAATCCTGATTTTTCCCTTCCCGGAATGCTGATCCCGAGAGTGTCCCTAATAGGCCTCCTGTACACTCATCTCCTTCTCAGAATCTGTTTCACAGGAAACCCAACCTATGATAAGACAGGCCTGGCTTTTTTTTTTCTCTTACATGGAACATTGATGCCATATTTATTATTCCCCCTACATGCCCTCCCTCAAGAAATTACAGAAAGGTGTGCTCCACCAGAACATGGGAGCAAACCAGGAAAGAGACCTGACCTCCAGGAAGCAAGGGATTCAGCAAAGAAGGAAGCTCCAGGCGACACCTGTGAATTGCGCTTTGAAAGTGACTAGTTCATTCCAGAGCTGGAGGAGAGAGAGATCCAGAAGGGACGTCTCCAGGAAAAAGATAAAGAAATGGAATCAAGCCCCCCACCCCCCCCCCCCCACACACACACACACTCATTTAAGTGTATTTAGAACATCCTGGACTTTTACAGATCCAGTGTGAGGCTGGAGTCAGAGGTACCCAGGAGACAAGCAAATGGATAGATGAGACAATTATGAACATCTGAGAAACCAAAATGTTTCACAAGAAAGAAAATAGAATCTGAGTTCACTACTTGGCTGGGTTTGAACAATATTTACCTGTTTCTCATAGTGCAAACACTGAATATTGACTTAACAAGAAATTAAACTATTGGGAAAATAAAAAGAGAGGCAGATTTGTTTGTGGGGAAGGTGATGTAAGAACTGAATCCTCACTCTCTTTAGCAGAGGTCAGAGGGCTATATCTAAAATTGGAAAATAAAAGAAACAAATGGGATAAACAGATTATTCTGACAAGTGGAAATAAATAACATAAGAAAGAACTGAAAGTGTTGGAAGTTGCAGCTCTGGGATGAGAAAATCCAAGTAGAGAAGAGCAAAGCCGTGGCATACACATTTTTGGTTTAAATTGTGTGGAACTACTTGATTTCTTAAAACAATTTACATGTTACTTTAAAATAACCAATATTAATTTTTTAAAAGTAAAGGCCTTCATAAATACTTGATTGATTTTGATTGATGGGCTAATTTGTCTAATATAAGCCAAAGGATTATATGATTTTCAATAAAAAGTGCCAGGAGTAAGGAGTGGGTCCTAGCTGCTCAATAAACTCACAGCTTGACCCTTTGCTTTAAACAGTCCCCTCCTCCCCTTGCCCAGCTGAGGATTAGGAAGCAAGCCGCCAGCCAGGGCACCGAGTCACTGCTAGGACCAAAGGTGCTGCACCCATGTGCTGGCACTTCATTTGTTTGTTTACAAAAGTCCCTAATCCAGTCCTTTCATTCAGAAACTATTTTTTAACTTTTATTATGCAAATCTTCAAACAAGCACGGAAGCGGAAAGAACCTCCATTTACACATTTTCCACCTTTAGCAATTACCAACATTTACAATTTTCGGGGGTTGGGGGGTGTGCTTTACTTTATTATTTTATTTTTTCATCACCCTTTAACCCTCTATGCCCTCTTCCACTTGCCCCCACTCCCCACAATCACCACACTGTTGTCCATGTCCATGAGTTCTCTCTCTTTTTTTCTTTAATTTGCTTCCCCCCAGCCCACCTCTGTCCTGTCCCATTTATTTTGTCAGGAATATTTTAAAGTAAATCCCAGACATTATGGTATTTTACCCATAAATAACAGTATGGATCTCCAACTGATAGGACCTTTTGTATTTTTTTTTTTTTTACATAATCACCATGACATTATTACACCTGAAAAATTAACAATAATTCCATCATCTAATACCCCAACCATATTAAATTTTGCTGATTACCTCAAAAAAGTGTGATTTTGCAGTTTTGTTTAAATCAGGATGAAAACAGAGAAACCAAGATGGCGGCATGGGTAAACACCAGAGTTAGCTGCCTCGAACAACCACTTCACAAATACAACTAAAAGACGGAACGGACATCACCCAGAACCACAGGAAGACTGGCTGAGGGGAAATTCTTCAACTAGAAGGAAAGAGAACAGCATACGAGACTCAGAGGAGGCGCAGTGCGGAAAATACAAAGGTGCGGAGGTGCGTGAGGACCGGGCTGGTGGCTGAGGGCGCGGTTGTCGTTTTCAATCGGGAGGGAGTCTCAGATTCTGAGCTCCAGTTCTGGGCGAGTCTCTAGGGACCCAGACTCAAATGGGAGAAGCGGGACTGTCTGGCATCGGTTGGAACGCGAGGGCAGCTTTCTCTCCGAGGTTTGCAGCGGTTGCTGGGACTCTGAGAGGCAGAGCCTCTGAGGACAGGACTGAGAGCAGCCATAACTGCTCCCTCCACCCGCTCTGTTGATCCCGTGTGACCCGCCCTGCCCAAGCCCTGTGCAGAGCCATATGCCAGATAGCCTCAGGCAAAGGCTAGATTAGCACCTCCCTAGAGGACAGAAGTTTTCCCACTGCAGACACAGCTGATTCTCACAGCCAGTTGGCCTGGAGGTCAAATCCCCCTAGTATTAACTACAACAATCAAGGCTTAACTACAACAAGACTGTGCACAAAGACCACTAGGGGGTGCACCAAGAAAGCATAAAAAATGCGGAGACAAAGAAACAGGACAAAACTATCAATGGAGGATATTGAGTTCAGAACCACACTTTTAAAGTCTCTCAAGAACTGTCTAGAAGCCGCCGATAAAGTTATTGAGATCCTCAAGAAATCTAATAAGACCCTCGATGTTGTGATAAAGAACCAACTAGAAATTAAGCATACACGGACTGAAATAACGAATATTATACAGACTCCCAACAGCAGACCAGAGGAGTGCAAGAATCAAGGCAAAGATTTGAAATACGAAGAAGCAAAAAACACCCAACCAGAAAAGCAAAATGAAAAAAGAATCCAAAAATATGAAGATAGTGTAAGGAGCTTCTGGGACAGCTTCAAGCATACCAACATCAGAATTATAGGGGTGCCAGAAGATGAGAGAGAGCAAGATATTGAAAACCTATTTGAAGAAATAATGACAGAAAACTTCCCCTACCTGGTGAAAGAAATAGACTTACAAGTCCAGGAAGCACAGAGGACCCCCCAAAAAAAGGAATCCAAAGAGGACCACACCAAGACACATCATAATTAAAATGCCAAGAGCAAAAGACAAAGAGAGAATCTTCAAAGCAGCAAGAGAAAGAAACTCAGTTACCTACAAGGGAATACCCATATGACTGTCAGCTGATTTCACAACAGAAACTTTGCAGGCCAGAAGGCAAGAAATATTCAAAGTGATGAATGCCAAGAACCTACAACCAAGATTACTTTATCCAGCAAAGCTATCATTCAGAACTGAAGGTCAGATAAAGAGCTTCACAGATAAGGAAAAGCTAAAGGAGTTCATCACCACCAAACCAGGATTATATGAAATGCTGAAAGGTATCCTTTAAGAAGAGGAAGAGGAAGAAAAAGGTAAAGATACTAATTATGAACAACAAATATGCATCTATCAACAAGTGAATCTAAGAATCAAGTGAATAAATAATCTGATGAACAGAATGAACTGGTGATTATAATAGAATCAGGGACATAGAAAGGGAATGGACTCACTATTCTTGGTGGGGAAAGGGGTGTGGGAGATGCGGGAAGAGACTAGACAAAAATTGTGCACCTCGGGATGAGGACAGTGGGGGGGGGGGGGGTTAAGGGCAGAGGGTAGGGTGGGAACTGGGTGGAGGGGTGCTATGGGGGGGAAAAAAGAGGAACAAATGTAATAATCTGAACAATAAAGATTTACTAAAAATAAAAAAAAAATCAACAACAAAAATAAATCAGGATGAAAATAAAATCCACATATTGCATATGATTGCCATGCCTTAAATTCTCTTTTTTCTCTAGTAACCTCTCTCTGTTTATTTCTCATGCCCTTGATTTATTGAGGGCATGAGATTTATTAAATGACCTAAATAAGGTCATTTATCCTACAGAATGTTATGCATTGTGGATCTGGCTCATTGCTTCTTTATGCCATTTAATTTGTCCCTCTAGTTCTCATATTTTCTGTAAATTAGTTGTCAAATGTAGATAGATCCATTTTTTGATAGAAATATTTGCTAAGTGATGTTATGTGCTTTCTCTCATACTGTCATATGGTTCATAATTCTGGCTGCCTCACTTTGAGTACTGCCAAGACTGGTCATTAGATTCATATAGTGCCGGCCCCATCTCTCCAGCATAAAGTTCTCCACAAACTCTTCACCTGGAACTCTAGTATCTGTGATATATGGTTGCCAGAGACCACCACCAATGATTCCTTCCACCTATGACCAGAGAATTGTGGGAACTGGTGACATGTATCTGGATTCAGAATTGCTATAGAAGAGGGATAGCTATGTGCTTCCCATTCTTCCCTCTTTTGACCAGGAGTGCCTACTGCAGTCTCTCCACTGTATGTTCGCTGTGTGGGGGGAGATAATTTGTCTTCTTAGTTCAGGGGTCTCAGATTAATAGAAGCCACATCTGTGGACCTGATTTAGATAACAAGATCCAGGTTTTGAGCTGATGGAAAGGTTTGGAGATGGAAAGATTTGAGGGAGAGTTAGGTGTATTTTGCATATGGAGGGCTGTGAACTGTTGGGGTCAGGGGACACACAGTGGTAGATTGTTCCCAAGGATGCTCATGCCTCCTATCAGCACTAAAGTCCATTTCCGCTCCCTTTGAATCTGGTCTAACTTTATGATTTGCATCAACCAATAGAGGATGCTGTCTTTTCCCAGTTTAGTCTTTAAAAGATCTGCCAGCTTTGAAAGGTTCTGCCTCCACCTTTATGGAAGCCAACTACCATGTGAAGAAACTTGGGACAGATTATGAATGATGGAGGAGAACCAAGCTCCCTGGTGACAGCCAGCATCAAGCCCAGATGTGAGTTAGGCCATGTTAGACATTCTAGTCCTGGCCAAACTCTTCCAAAATGTAGCCACATGACCCACATAATGATGGTTTGTCTTGCATTAATGAATAGCTGAGAGAGATAGATGATAGATAAAGGATAGATAGATAGATAGATAGATAGATAGATAGATAGATAGATAGATCTATTCATAACTGTTGCCTGGGCTCATTAGGGGTTGCAAACTGTGATTTTTCTAATTTCTTATTCATTGATAAGCTGGAAATGTTCTAAAAGAGGAGAACTTTCTCCTAACAACTGTTTGTTCACCCTAAATACAAGAAAGGGAGGACAAATACTTGATGCTTCCCTTTAATTTTGAATTTTCATAGTGCCCTAGTATTTCCATTTCACTAGTGAAGTTTGAGATTTTCCTGCTTTTATTGTTTTTGGATTTTAGTATCATTATAAACCCTTGGATACTTACATATTTAATGTAGTTCAAACCATTGCAACTATTATTGTTCATGATACTCAAATCATTCCTTCTTTGGCCTTGGGAGCTTCCTCAAGTTGGGGTTGTGTTTTTGTGACATGATCATCATTCATTTCTGATAGCTTCCTTGCTTTCTGGCCTAACAAGATGACCTAGGTGCACCGTATACACTTCCTACCCCAGATCTAGACTCAGCCATTTCTCCAAGGAGTCCTAGTTCCTTTAGTCACTAGTGGAAAGTGTAAGCTATTTATTCTTAATTTACATGCAATGCCAACAAATTTAGAAACTAAATTCCCTAGCCTCAGATGCTTAGAAATATTACATTAGAAATGGGCTGCTATCGACATATGCCCACAGCTGTGAGAGGGACAGTGAATAGCCTATTAATAGGAGAGAAAACTGGGGAAATATTATGAAAGGCAGAGATAAGAACTTCAAAATTTCCAGCTCCAAACTTTCATTCTCCAAGAAGAGCTCTTTGATGTTTTCATTTGCTATTAAAATCGTTTGGCCTTTCTTTACATTTTATTTATGCCTCTATTATATTTATCAAGCAGTTGTTCTTTTGGTCTCTTTGCTAGATCAATACCCTAGATGCCTATTAGAATCCTTTAAAGACCTGTTTATTAAAAATAAAATAAAATTATGTCTGGGTCCTAGTCCCAGAGATTCACATTGAACTGGTTGGTAATGGGGCATAGGCATCTAAATATTTTTTAAAATTTTCCAGATGATTGTGATAGATTTTCAGAATTCAGAATCACCAGTCTAGCCAGTGATACTGAAAGGGTAGAAACTCACTAAATAGTCCTCATATCTCCCATAGTTCACTATCAAGACTGCCTGCCATTCAATAAATGCCTGCTAACTTAAAATGGGATTGCAATTACTAGGAACTCTGAATCAAAAATGGTTAATAACAATTAGAGAAACAATTGAGATAACAATTAGAGAAAATGTTAACCCCATTCTCTCAAAGGACTGGACCATAACTATCTGGAAAACTTGATTATTCAAAACAAAGTATTTCTAAAAGTGTTCAAATATCTCAGCTTTTTATTTATTTGGGGGGAAATACTACTATTTTGCAGAAGCTTTTCTCCCCAAAATATTAAATCTCCAGTTAGAAGCATAGGATGGAATGACATGTACTGATGCAGAATTGAAATCCACATGTAGGCAATATTCATTTCTTAGTGACATGAATTTAGGACTGGGGATTGTCTTCAAAATTAAACAATGACAAATTGTACTTGGCCAAATTTTTCTTATAAACCCTCACTGAAGGCCACAGAGAGTAACCAGCACACTTAAACACCAGAGTCCTTCCTACCAAGTCACCCGGTGTTACCCTTGGTAATCCACTGTATGAGTGCCAACACACAGCAGGTAAAAACTGGACCAGCTTTTCTTTTTTTTTTTAGACAAAGAGTATTTAATATTATCATTTCTTGGTGTCCTTGCTAATGCTACACAAGACATTAATAATAATAATAATAATAATAATAACAACAACAACAAGAGCAAGTTTTAAGAAGTGAATGAAAGTGGTAAAACTGCTATTACTTGCAAAGTATATGCTCATCTATGAGGAATGCCAATAGATCCAAAGACAAACTGTAAGATATAATAAGAGTTCTACAAGGGGACTGAACACAAGATCAATCTACATAAATCAGTACAATTTCTGCAGACCTCTAGTAACTATCTAGAAAATAGAAAATAAGATTTGGACAATCTTTTTTTCACTACCACTTAATAACTATTGCCAACTTTACAACCTGGGGTAGAAGATTTCTTGTGACTTTCACTCAACATTGACTCAGCCAATTCCCTATTCCAGAATCTGCTCATTGCTAATTTTTACTCCTGGTGCTAATTTATCTATCCCTCATTTATTCAACAAATATTTCTTGAATACCTATCATATGTCCACTGGTTGTTTTCACTTCTATGGATACAGTAGTAAATTAAGCAGGCAAGATCGCTGCTTACATGGAACATACAGTTAGAATTCATTCAGCTCCCAAAGACCAAAAACCCAACCCAAATAGGTTTAAGCCAGAAAAAAAGTAATTTATTAGCTAAGATAACGGAAAAGTTCAGGGGTAGTATTGGCTTCAAGCATAGCTTTCTGTAAATGCCAAACAATGTTGCCAGAACCCAATTTCTCTTCATCACATGGTCAACTGGCCATGGCCTATGCTGTGTCTTGGCCTTATTTTCAGACAGTCTCTCCCTTCCTGATCACAAGATGTCTAAAAAAGATCTAGATTGTATATCTTCCAGGCTTTAAGCCCAATAGGATTTTATTTTATTCTCTTTGACTGAGTCATATTGGGTCTCTGGCCAGGAACTGAGACACCCTGATTGGCCAGATCTGAGTCATATGTTCTGCACCTTGAAGGAGCCAAAACCATCGGAAGTAGATGAAATGAAAGCAGATTAGGGTGGTTCCCCAGAGGAATATTGGGGTGTGGTTATCAGAGAAGAGTGAATGGATACTGGGCAGCAAAACATCCACCAGATCCAGAGGAGGATGTCCTGACTTACACACAGGACATAGGATCTCCATACTATGGCTACAGAGTTGACCAGGAGTTGGTGGTGCTATAGTCAGCTGAGAAAGATCTGAATCAATGATTCATAAGAGGCCAGTGAGTACATGAAAAGACTCAAGTCAGGAAGTCATGGAAAGAAGATATGATTGTTACATATACCAAAGGGCATTCTGACTGTCCTAAGCTTGTTTGGAAATTTCTTTCCCATTCATCACTCTTAAAGATCTGGACGAAGTTATTTGTCCTAACTTTTTAGTTTTATAAAAGTTTGGGCTCCTCAAAGTTCCCCAAGAAGATTGAAGATTAGAGGGAAGTGGAATAGGAAGGCTGTACTATAACACCATATTACCAGAACTCTCAAACTTATTGCCAAGAATTACTCAAAGCTAGAGAATAACATGGAAACAGGATGAATATGACACATCTTTTCAGAAAATATATTTTGTTCATTATAAAGTAATTTAAAACATTGTTTATTTAATAAACATGCATATATATATATATTTAAAATACACAATTTACATTAATTTTAGGATAGATTTCAAAGAAATTTTTAAGTTTGCTGTGAATATCCAAAGTAAAATAATTTGCATAATGGAGAGAAAACAAAACCAAAACCAAAAAATCAAAACCTCTTTTCCTTAGACAGAGATTAAAAAGCATGAACTTTATCAAAGAAATTAATCCATCTCCTCTAAGCAGAAAATTCAATGTATTGGCCAGAACTCAATGTACAGCTGAGTAATGAGCCTGTTTATTATCTCCAACAGATATATAGGGAAACAATTTGAAGTTCAAGGTGAATAGAACTCCTCTGTGAGTAAGTAGGCCTTACAATTATGGAATTGTGAGCAAATTATTGATCTCTTTCTTTCTGCTGGACAATCAGGAAAATAAATATGCATTTCTACAACTCATATTGGTGGGCAGGGAATAAAGAACAACCTTGGAAAGTCTGCAGGACGGTCTCATGGAAGAGTCTGAACCAGGATTTTTTGATACAGTGATGTCATTGCCTGAATAATTTGGGGGGACCTCGAGTGGAAAGGCCACCATAGCTTGTCCTCCCGTAGCCCCTGGGATGCTTTAGGAAAGCACTGCTGGAAGGAGAACGGTGGCTCCTGAGACACAACAATCCCAAATCTCAGGTGGAGAGTCAAGGTGGAACTCAGAGGGAGTAGGCACATGACACAGAGGGTTGGGGGGCTGAGGGTAGACACTGGGTTATTCAGAACAGAGTCCCTGTGAGAGCTTAACTAGCTTGCGTGCTGGTTCTTAGACCAGGGCAAGGTCAACATATGGTTTGCAACCCTTTGCACCAGATGCTGTCATTCCCTTTAGTTTCCCCTAGTCCTTCAATAAAACCTGGCCACCCATGTAGCTCTGTGTAGTAAGCTATAAAGGGAAGCTCCACAGAGCTACGGGATGAGAAATGAGGTGTCTGCCCAGCTTACAATTCCTCCTCACATGCCTTTGTCCTCCTTTCTTCTTCAGGGAAATTGCTTTATTCTAGCATGTGGTCCACATGTGAACTGCATGGTGCCACCTCCAGGACACATGAGTCCAAGGGAAGCTCTTGGCCCCAATGAGGCTCTTCCAGCTGGCCCCGTAGAAATGCCAGACCAATCAGAACTCTCGTCCAGTTCTGTGCAGCTGAAGCTTGGAGAAGTCCTTTTCTCTCAGAAGGAAATGTCATACAGATGTTTGCCCAGTGCTACCAGCAGCAATGATTCTAGCTCTGTGGAGAAAAATAATTTCAGAAAACAATGGCAAGTGGAAAAAAAGAGGTTAAAGGAAGAGCTCTAGTTCTGGCCATCCCTGTTCTTTCTTCCGTTTGCGTATGTCAATGCATTCCTCTTTTCCTAAGCTGGTTGGTGTTGGATAATTATCACTTGAAGACCAAGGTCTTGTTTATCAATGTCCTTTATACCCACTCAATGTCCATGCACACAGAAGCCAGTGGATTCCAGACTGAGTCCAGTGGGGAAGTAGATGGAGCCTATAGTCCAAAAGGTGGGAACATAGCTCTCTGAGAAGTCACGGGAACACCTTGGGAGCAGATGGGAACCATCTATCCCTCTTTTCCAAATATTTTGAAGGGAGGAGATTTTTAAAGGTAGAAAAATTGACAATTGAGTTTACAAGTTTCAGAGCCAGAGCTGAGACCCGAGCTTTGAAACACAGACTAGAATTCATTCTACTGCACCAAGTGGACCCACAAGTTAACAGGAGTTTGGAATCCTTATAAAAATGTATGTTTATAATAATCATTTCCCAAAAAATAATAACAATCATTAAAATATATCTCAGATTAGCTTTTACATCTAAGACATCAGAAGAGATTTGGTATTTTATAACATGCAATCATTATCTAAATAAACTGACATTTCTGAGAAGTTTCTAGAGAGACTCACTTTTCAGATATTAAAACCAAGATACTGAGAAGTAATTCTCTTCCTGAATCTATCTCAGAAAGTCAGAGCTCAGAATCTATTCCAGAAGAAATAAAGGAGGCTGACATGGACTGAATTCATGATGAATCCCTAACACCCAATGTTAAGGAGATGGCATTTAGAGATGGAGCCTTTTACATAATTAGGGTTTAATGAGGTCATGAGGGTGGGGCCCTCATGATAAAGGTATATTCATTCTCTCTCTCTCTTTCTCTCTCTCTCTCTCTTCACCATGCAGAAGGCAGCCTTCTGCAAATCAGGAAGAGAGTTCTCACCAGGAACCAAATCAGCTGGCACTTGAACTTCCAGCATCATAGTTTCCAGAACTATGAGAAATAAATGTCTGCTGTTTAAGCCACCCAGTGCACGGTAGTTTGCTATGGCAGCCTGGGCAGAGTAATAGGAGGCCAAGGTCATGGATACTGCAACTTTGGGTCCCAGGACTCTGTCACATTGTCAGGTAAGACACCAGACTACTTTGAAAAAAGGGAAGAGATATAGGACTGGATCGTCCCTAAGGATCTGGAGGTAGTAATCTCGGAAGATCTTGTAGAACCCTGAATCTTACCCTAGTCATCCTCAGTGGCTTCTTAGTAATTCTTAACCTAGACAATAGTTTGAGCAATTATATATATTTTTAAATAGAAATATCACCATAAATAAGATACACTTTCAAGGGAAGGGAAAAAAAAAACTTTAAAATTGAAGCTACAACCTCCTAATTCAGAAAGTTCCTGGTCACTGGCTTATTCAGAAATACTACCTTATACTACTAGTACAGAAATACTACTGTCAAAATACTACCTTATATTTCAAAAGAAGGTTTGTTTCTATTGTGGAGAAGTGGAAGGTTGTTTTTTTTTTTAAGTAATGAGTACTAAAAATGCATGAGTCACTGTAGTTGAAAATCTTTTTTTAACGACTGAAATAATTAAAATGGTATGGATAGTCTGCTCTGGAAAGCTTATATTTTTGAGTCATTCTAAAGTGCAATAATTATTTCTGAAAATTGTGTGCTCATTCTGAAGTGCAATAATTATTTCTGAAAAATGGTTGTCAATACAAGCAATGAGGGGGTAACCAACCATGAAAGCAATTAATTAAAAAAGCTCCCACTTCATTGCATGTTTTCTACAGTGAAATACTTTTAGGAAATGGCTCACATTATAGTCTCAGATGCACTATTAGTAAAATATTAATTTTAAAAAATTACAGCCCAGCAGATGTAGCTCAGTGACTGAGTGTTGACCCAGGAACTAAGATATCGCAGTTTGATTCCCAATCAGGTTGCATGGCATGCCAGGGTTGTGGGCTTGATTCCAGGAGGGGGCATGCAGGAGGCAGCCAATAGATGATACACTTTCCCGTCCTCCCTCTCTCTTCCTCTCCCTCTAAAAGAAAATCAATAAAAACATATTTTTAAAAATTACAACCACATACAATTTCCCTAAGAAGCAGACCTGACTGTAGTGCTTCAACCCCAGCCACGAAGCTAGTTTTCTAAGGCTATGTCTTAATGTGGAGAAACACTAAAGCAAAAGTAAGGTGGGAAGGAAGAAATTGCAAGTAAACATACACATGTCATATCTCTTCCATAACATTTTATATTCATGAAATTTAAGCATAAAGACAACACATGGAGTAAATAAATTATCAATAATATTTTTATTGTGGCAAAAAGCACATAGCATGAGATTTAGCCTCTTAACAAACTTTTAAGTTTGCAGAACAGTGTTGTTGACTATAGACATAATGGTGTACAGCAGATCTTCAGAAATTTTTCATCTTGCAAACCTGAAACTCTGTACCCATTGACCAGCTTCTTCCCACCACCCCACTCTCCTACCCCTGGAGACCACCATTCTACTTTCTGTCTCTATGAATTTGACTGCTCTAAGTACCTCCTCGCAGTAGAATCATATAGTGTCTGTCCTTTTGTGACTGGCTTGTTTAACTTAGTATCATGTCCTTAAAGCTCATCCATGTTGTAACATTATGTCAGAGTTCCCCTCCTTTTTAAGGATGAACTAGAGGCCCGGTGTCTCTCGCCCAGCCTACACCCTCTCCAATCTGGGACTCCTCGGGAGATGTCCTAAACGGGCAGTGAGCCATCCCTCTTACAATCCGGGACTGCTGGCTCCTAACCACTCACCTGCCTGCCTGCCTGATTGCCCCCTAAGCGCTCCCCTGCCGGCCTAATTAACACCTAACTGCTCTCCTGCCAACCCAATTGCCCCCAGCTGCTTTCCCCTGCAAGCCTGGTCCCCCACAAAAGCCCTCCCCTGCCAGCCTGATGGCCCCCAACTGCCCTCCCCTGCTGGCCTGGTCACCCCCAGCTGCCCTTCCCTGCCAGCCTGACTGCCCCTAACTGCCCCTGCCTGCCTGATCACCCCTAACTACCCTCCCTGCCTGCCTGATCTCACCCCCAACTGCCCTCCCCTACAGGCCTGATCTCCCCTCAACTGCCCTCCTCTGCTGGCCAATTTGGTTCTGATTGGTCAGTTCCTATGCCAGTCAGCGTCAAAAGCTCTGCCTCTTAGGCAGCCATTGGCTCCTCACACTTCACCCAGATTTGGTTCTGATTGGTCGGTTCCTATGTCAGTCAGTGTCAAAAGCTCCACCTCCTAGGCAGCCATTGGCTCCTCACAGTTGACCCAGATTTGGTTCTGATTGGTTGGTTTCTATGCCAGTCAGCATCAAAAGCTCTGCCTCCTAGGCAGCCATTGGCTCCTCACACTTCACCCAGATTTGGTTCTGATTGGTCGATTTCTATGCCAGTCAGCATCTCTGGGCCTATCAACGGGGCCTGATCAGAAAGGTGGGACTGATCAGCAGCCCAGGTGGAGGCCTGGAGAAAAATGGAGGCTGGCTGCTGGAGAGAAAGTGAGAGGCAAGTGCTGATCAACAGCTGCCACAGAGACTATGGATTAGACCCTGCTTCTCTCTTCAGTCCTCTCTTCAGGCCTGATTCGCAGCCCCCTCAGCAGTCAGTGCTGGGTCACCATGCTTGCCGCCACAGCACTGACTGTAGGACTGAATTCTGGTTGGTCAAGCCTCCGGTTGGTCAAGCCTCCGGTTCTGATGGACTCAGGGTTTTTATATATTAGGATAATATTCCATTATCTATATATGCCACATTTTGTTTATCCATTTATTCCTCAATGGACATTTAGGTTATCCACACCTGCTGTTGTGAACAATTCTGCAATGAACATGGGAGTGCAAATATCACCTCCAAATCCTGATTTTAAGTCTTTTGGATAAATACTGAGAAATGGGGCTGCTGGATTATATGGTCATTCTATCTTTAATTTACTAATGATGTTTTATGCATATTAAATCTGCAATGATGGTTTTCCTACTATTAAATTCTGTCTATCATGCTGTAATAGAAACCTTTCACAATCTCCCTTCTGATTTCAGTAAAATGCTTGTTTTCTTTATAACAGACTAGAGGCCTGGTGCACGAAAATTCATGCACTCAGGGGGGTCCCTCAGCCTGGCCTGCGCCCCCTCACAGTTCAGGAGCCCTTGAGGGATGTCTGCCTGTCGGCTTAGGTCTGCTCCCTGGGGAGCTGGCCTAAGCCGTTAGTCAGACATCCTTAGCGCTGCTGAGGAGGCAAGAGAGGCTCCCACCACCACCACAGTGGTGGCCAGCCATGAGCTGGCTTCTAGCTGAGCAGCGCTCCCCCTGTGGAAGCACACTCACCACCAGGGGGCAGCTCCTGCATTGAGCCTCTGCCCCCTGGTGGTCAGAGCGCATTATAGCAACTGGTTGTTCTGCCCTTAGGGTCAATTTGCATATTACCCTTTTATTATATAGGACAATGAGCATGTAAAAAATTTTTTATTTCTTGTAACTCATGTTATTACATGGAATTTTTTATTCTTGATGTGATTGTAGAGACACAGAGCAACTTGGATGTTGAGAAGTTTTGTGTATCCCTGTTCTTCCACAGCTTGGGTGAGTAGGTATTTCTTCCTACCCTCTCCCACTGCCTGGGGTTACACAGCTTGCCTTGTCTATCATCACTTCAAGGTAAATCAGGTGCTGTCACCAACTCTGATTAATATCTCAGCAACCTCCCTACCACAGACAAGAGAATATGTTCCAAGTCCCAGGTTACCTTTTTCTCATCTTCCTTTCTTTCTCCTGAATTTTGGCGGAAAAAACTCTCTTCCTGATATGCATTCACGCTATCTTTCTTTTCTATTTCCAACCTCCCAATTTTATCCTTCTATAACTCACAAATATGAGAAACAAAGTTCTTGCAGTTGAGAAAATGGTCCACAGAAGTAAACTCCTGTGTAAGACAGCTGTGAGGGGGAAGGGATTACTACTTTGCTCTGAAACCATGTTTTGAAGAAGTTGGTTGAAATTTGGAAGCAAGCAACAGCTATGGGTGTCTCTGAACAAAGGCTACTAAAAGGGGATTAATTCTTTTTTAAAGATCTTGAGAACCCATCAAATAAAAGAAATATAGAAATTGTGACATTGTATTTTCCAAAGATGGCCACAACAATATCTCGCATCCAAAACTATTTCCTTAAAATCAACTTTGACAACCCTCCCACAGAGATGTGGAATCTGTTTCCAACCCTTAAATGTAAGTAGGCTTATAGTTGGTGAACGGAGTGTTGTGTGACTTTGTAGAGTAGATGGTAAAGGGTGACAAACCTTCCCCCTGGTTCTCTTGGACACTTGCTTCTAGAGGTCTGAGTTAACATGTCAACCATCCATCTATTCAGAGGCCACAATCCTGGGAGGAAGCCCTAAGTAACCTATGAAGAGAGACTGCATGAAGAGTCTGAGAGACTAACTGAAGTGAGAAATGCCTGGCCAGCCCAGCAGTTTTGTCTCCAGCCAATGTCTGACCAAAACCACAACCACCCAGCCAAGCCTTTCTTGAATTCCTGATCCATAGAAACCATAAAATAGAAGCCACTAAGTTTGGGGATGATTTCTTACACAGCAATAGATAACTGATACAGAATTCTTTCCCTTTTAAACTTTTCTCTCACATCGTCTTTCTTAAAATTGAGTATTGAATGGACTTAATGTTCACTCAAATAATTTTTTAGTATAAAGATACTTAGGTATATATTATAGAGGTTAAGGAAGTCATTCTGCTGGATCAGAATCTTAGCTACCATTTGTTTAACTACATGACCATGGGCAACTTACTAAATAGGGTGAAAATTGTGATTATTTCTACTCTCAGCTCCATTTCAGCAGTCCTCCACTGTGTGGAAATAAGTGTCCCTCAATTTCCTGGGCAGATTTTGGTGGGTCTATAGGGCCAATCATGATCATCCCATCCCGATTGACACAATGATTACCTCTAGCCTAACCTAATTGGTGTGAAACAGTTTCCTGGCCACTGGGATTGATTTGAAACAACTCAATCACAGCAAAACCAGTAGCTATTGTGGAAGTGGCTCATATCCCTAGATGCAAATGAGGAAACGTGTGTTCTTGGCAGATGAAACCAGCCATCTTATGATCCTGACAGAAGCCACATGGAAAATGAAGCTGAGGTAAGTAGCAGGGGTTGGGCCAAAGTAATTACAGAGAAATTGAGCCAGAGCCCTGGCCAAACCATACCTGGAGCTCCCCTACCTCTGGACTTTTCAATTATGTGAGTTGACAAATCTCTATTATCATTTAAGAAATTTGGGGCTGAGTTTTCTGTTACTTAAGCTTTACCTCTCTGTGCCTCACTCCCCATATACAATATGGTGTTAATACGGTACCTTCTTCACTGAGTTGTTGTGGGGAACAAAGGCATTAATATATGTAAAGTTTTTAGATCGGTGCCTGGCACAAAGATACAAGCATAAAGCTAGAACTGAAGTGATAGGTATAGTCCTTATGCAACTATAAATTAAAAATAATTTCATTAATTAAATTCAAATAAGCAGAGGTACTGAAAGTATGTGGCAGTACTTGGTTATAATATAGTCATTTGGATGATTCCGAATATGCTACTATTAATTTTCTTATAAAGTCTTAAAAATGAAAAATGAACATATAAAATCCTTATGGGCAATTCATTAATCTCCTAGAATACATGTGCTACCTCAACAGGAACCAAAATGTCAACTCCATACCCATCCAGAGCATTCCCACTGAATGAATGAGGAGCATAACAAATACGATTTGAGGCCTTTTCTAGGGAAAGTAAACCAGCTGACTCTTTTGCTTTCTAACATGAAATCCTTCAAATTAAAATGTCACCATTCACCACAGAAAACGTCTCAAAATATGAACTTTAAAAAAATTGGCTGGCTGCTTGGTGCTCAGTGCTGTGGGGCGGGCTGGGCGGCCCCGGCGCGGCTGACCCTCTGCCTGCGGGGACGGAGCGGCGCGGTGGCCGCCATGGCCGTGTCGGAGAGCCAGCTCAAGAAGATGGTGTCCAAGTACAAATACAGAGACCTAACTGTACGTGAAACTATCAATGTTATTACATTATACAAAGATCTCAAACCTGTATTGGATTCTTATGTTTTTAATGATGGCAGTTCCAGGGAACTAATGAACCTCACTGGAACAGTTCCTGTGCTTTACAGAGGTAATACATATAATATTCCAATATGCCTGTGGCTGCTGGACACATACCCATATAACCCCCCTATCTGTTTTGTTAAGCCTACTAGTTCAATGACTATTAAAACAGGAAAGCATGTTGATGCAAATGGGAAAATATATCTTCCTTATCTACACGAATGGAAACACCCTCAGTCAGACCTGTTGGGGCTTATTCAGGTCATGATTGTGGTGTTTGGAGGTGAACCTCCAGTCTTCTCTCGACCCACCATACCAGGCAACAGGGCCACCAAATACTTCCTACATGCCAGGCATGCCCAGTGGAATCTCTTCATACCCATCTGGATACCCTTCCAATCCCAGTGGTTACCCAGGCTGTCCTTACCCACCTGGTGGTCCGTATCCTGCCACAACAAGTTCCCAGTACCCTTCTCAGCCTCCCATGAGCACTGTTGGTCCCAGTAGGGATGGTACAATCAGTGAGGACACCATTCGAGCTTCTCTCATCTCAGCGGTCAGTGACAAACTGAGATGGCGGATGAAGGAGGAAATGGATCGCGCTCAGGCAGAACTCAATGCCCTGAAACCAACAGAGGAAGACCTGAAAAAAGGTCACCAAAAACTGGAAGAGATGGTTACCTGTTTAGATCAAGAAGTAGCTGAGGTTGATAAAAACAGAACTTTTGAGAAAGAAGGATGAAGAACTCAGCTCTGCTCTGGAAAAAATGGAAAATCAATCTGAAAACAACGATATTGATGAAGTTATCATTCCGACAGCCCCACTATATAAACAGATCCTAAATCTGTATGCAGAAGAAAATGCTATTGAAGACACTATCTTTTACCTGGGAGAAGCCTTGAGGCGGGGAGTAATAGACCTGGATGTCTTCTTCTTTTTTTTAAAATATATTTTATTGATTTTTTACAGAGAGGAAGGGAGAGAGACAGAGAGTTAGAAACATCGATGAGAGAGAAACATCGATCAGCTGCCTCCTGCACATCTCCCACTGGGGATGTGCCCGCAACCCAGGTACATGCCCTTGAGCGGAATCGAACCTGGGACCTTTTAGTCCGCAGGCCGATGCTCTATCCACTGAGCCAAACCGGTTTCGGCGACCTGGATGTCTTCTTAAAGCATGTACATCTTCTGTCCCGTAAACAGTTCCAGCTGAGAGCACTAATGCAAAAAGCAAGAAAGACTGCAGGTCTCAGTGACCTTTACTGACTTCTCTGACACCAGCTGGAGACGAGCTCTTCTTAAGGCATTCTTTTCTTCTTTCTTTCTCTGATCAGTAGGTGACCAGAATAAGTTATTGCAGTTTATCACTCAAGTGTAAAATATTTTGAATCAATAATATATTTTCTGTTTTCTTTTGGTAAAGACTGGCTTTTATTAATGCACTTTCTAGCCTCTGTAAACTTTTGTGCTGAATGTTCGGACATTTTATGCAATTTGTTGCATTTTATGCAATTTGTTGCATAAAAAAAGAAAAAAAAAAAGAAAAAAAAATTGATTGAGCCAGGCCAGGGTGGCGCAGTGTTTGAGCGTCAACCTACGAAGCAGTAGGTCATGGTTCAATTCCTGGTCAGGACCCATACCCAGGTTGCAGGCCTGATCCCCAGTAGGGGGTGTGCAGGAGGCAGCCGATCAATGATTCTCTATCAACATTGATGCTTCTATCTCTCTCTCCCTTTCACTTCTTCTCTAAAATCAAGAAAAAATATATTTTAAAGCATTGAGAGAAAATTCAGTTTTCTAAGAATGGAAAAAGAATTGTTAAAAATCCTTAAATAGAGTCTATTATATTCAGTTAACACCATTTTCTATAGTGAGAGATATTGCCTCAGAAATGATGCCAGTCCTTAAGATTTTTTTTATGCAGTTTCATAATAAGCCATTACATTCAGAGGACCACCTGACAAACACAATACAGCTAAAAGCAGCTTAAACTCAATTACACATCCATGATTCTAGAGCCAACAGTTATTCACGCCAAGTAAATATTGATTTTGTTTATTTTATTGTCTGTGTGATATATTCTGAGGCTTGAGCAGCTGGTAAATTTTGTAACTTAGGATTTTTTTCCTTTAAAAAATATGTTTTTATTGATTTTAGAGAGAGGGGAAGGGAGAGGGATAGAGAGATAGAA
This sequence comes from Myotis myotis, assembly GCF_014108235.1. NCBI lineage: Eukaryota > Metazoa > Chordata > Mammalia > Chiroptera > Vespertilionidae > Myotis > Myotis myotis. The sequence continues at coordinate 88,512,712 of NW_023416324.1, forward strand.
ACATTAATGAGAGAAAAACATCAATCGGCTCCCTCCTGCATGCCCCCTCTCCCCCAAAGGGATGGAGCCTACAACCTGGTCATGTGCTCTGACCAGGAATCGAACCAGTGATCTCTAGGTTCATGGGTCAGTACTCAACCATAATGGCTGGGCATAACTTAAGTGTTTTTATTCTTATCTTCAAAACTTGATCCTACTGTGTTCTCACCCACCTCCAACCCCCAACTATAGCTGTACTTATGTGAATTCTTGTGGTGAAAATTCACAGTTAAAGACAATTGTGATAAACATTTTGCTTATATTTGGTAGGAGACCAACCTCACCCATCACTCTTTTATCAACATAGCAACAAGGAAGTAGTCATTCGATCCAGGAGCATTTGACAGATCAGAAATGCTGACCTGGGGTACAGGTGAGATACTGTTTTGGCAGTAGGTCCTGGAATGAGCCCAAGCTGTGTGACCAGGAGATTCAGACCTGCACAGTTTAATGGACAGAGAGAGAGCCTGTCCTGTGGAAGAATATTTTCAGAGGGGGCTGAGACAGACTTAGGCAGACATGTAACCTTGGCACTAATTGAATTTGGGCCTCTAAGAGGTGTCTGTGTCTCTCATCTGAAGAGGGCAAAATGTTTAGAGGAAACTCTCTTTCTGGGTTTATTTTTTATACAGTGCAATTCCTATAAATAGACTCCATCAAGGTACACCATGACAATGACCGAATTCTCTGCCTATTTCCTGGGTGGGAGCCATGCCTGTTCCAGTTATTTGTTGCTGCATAAATCAACTACCCAGCATGTAATAACTTAAAACTATAATTTTGTGGGTCAGGAATTTGAGCAGGATTCAGTTGGGCAATTCTGCTCCTCAGGCTGTTGATCAGGATCACCAGATGTTGTTCAGCTATAAGGGAGTGAGAGATCCCAGGAGACCCTTGATCTGTGGTGGGTAAGGAGGGTCTAAGAAGGCTTTATTCACATGCCTCGTGTCTTGATGGAAATATTTGGAAGACTGAGCTCAGCTGGACCCTACTCCCACTCCATGCAGTTCCACAGCATTTACATGTGGTTTCTCCAAAAGAGTAAGTAGTTGACCTTCTTACCTGGCATCTCAGCCCTCTAAGAAGCTGCAATTCTCTCAAGGCTTAGGTCTAGATGTATTATAGTTTTGATTCTACTATACTAGGTTATAGGAACAGTCATAGGCCAGCCCAGATCAAGGAGATAGGATGTGGGCCATACCTCTCAATAGAAAGAAATGGCAGCCATCAGGATGCTCTTCCTCTGCTGAACAAGCAAAGACCTGTAGATCCTAGCTCAAGGTTACGATTCATGGAATGAAACTTGAACTGAGGTCTTCCTCCTGAGAAGCTTGGGTGGCTGACCTTGACCAGATTCTGTGTTTTAGAAGTCACATTCCCCTTCTGTGGACTTCAGAGGGGCACTCTGTGATCAGATAGATACTTATCCTTGTGTTGCTTCTGTCATTCTTCACTGCTCATCTGAACTCTCTCCAAGTTAAACAGATCAAGGGTCTCCTGGGATCTCTCCCTCCCTTAGAGCCTTAATCAGCTGAACAGGTCTCTGGCATCTTAGAAAAAGCTCCATAATATTAAAATAAGATGTAATGAGGTCTCATCAAAAAGGCAGATTCTTGACTACCAGGGAAAAGAAAGAAAGAAAAGGGAAATTCATGTTTGAGAAAAGCATAAATACTTGGTGAGCTTCTGCAGAGTGCTTCAAAGAAAGAATGCTAAAAAAATAAATAAATAAATAAATAAATGCTATGACTAAATCAGAATCTGAACATAAAAGTTCAACAGATAACATGGTAATGCTTGCTTGGCAATCCCGTCTTCCTGATGGAAATGCAAACAGGCAAAGGCAGATCCTTCTTTTCAAAATGGATTGTAAACACTAGGCTCTACCAACATGCTGATTTGGAGATTATTTTATTACTGTGTACTTTTCAAGGCTAAATTGGAAACATCTGTCTTCCTGAGAATTAACTGGAAAAAGATTACAGCTGAGGATGAGATGGCACAGGCCCTTCGAGTTGCCTCATGCTGAAGATGGGTGTACCTTAAAGATGTAGGACGCTTTTTCTTTTGAGGATAGGTTTATTAATTTTAGAAAGAGAGGAAGGGAGAATAGAGAGAGAAAAACATTGATGTGAGAAAGAAACGCTGATTGGTTGCCTCTAGTGTATGCCCCAACTGGGAATCGAACCCGAAATCTTTTGGCATATGGAATGACACTCCAACTAACTGAGCCACCAAGTCAGGGTATTGTGTGCCCCATTATTTTATAAACTACTAGAGGTCCAGTGCAAAGATTTGTGCACATTGAAAAGAAATTAATTAGAAGGTGGTTGGCATGGCAGGACCAGGTGAGACAGGCCAGACACACCCTGGAGCCAACCTCCCTTGGTCCCTCCCCAGCCAGCCACACCTGGGGCAGTGCTTGAAGGGCATCTGTAGAGTGAGCGGGGTCCCTCCGGCAGGTGGGGTCTCTTGGCCTGGCTTGCGGGGATCGGGCTCCCTCCTTTCTGGTTCCAAGGTGTCTCTGAGAACAACCACTGCTGAGTCACCGCAGCTCGGCAGCTCTTGCATTGAGCATCTGGCCCCTGGTGGTTGGTGCATGTCATACCTACTGGACGGTCAGACAGTCAACAGTTGCTTAGCCTTTTATATATATACTAGAGGCCCGGTGCACAAAAATTTGTGCACTTGGCGGGTGGAGGGGGTCCCTCAGCCCGGCCTGTGCCCTCTCGCAGTCTGGGACCCCTCAGGAGATAACGACTTGCTGGCTTAGGCCTGCTCCTGGGTGGCAGAGGGCAGGCCCAATCCCTAGGTGCAGCCCCTGGTTGGGCTCAGAGCAGGGCTGATTGGGGATTTGGGGCACCACCCCCTGTCATGCACAGAGCAGGGTGGATTGGGAGGTTGCGATGCCACCCTCAGTCATGCTCAGGGTAGGGCTGATTGGGGGGTTGGGGCACGGCCCCCTGTCACACTCAAGGCAGGGTCAATGAGGAGGTTGTGGTGCCACCCCCTGTCATGCACAGAGTAGGGCCAATCAGGGGGTTGGGGTGCTGCCCCCGTCACTCACAGAGCAGGGCCCATCAGGGGGGTTGGGGCTCCGTACCCTGTCACACACAGAGCAGGGTCGATCAGGGGGTTGGGGAGCTCCCCCCGTCACGCACAGAGCAGGGCCCATCAGGGGGTTGGGGCGCCGCACCCTGTCACACTCAGGGCAGGGCCGATGGGGAGGTTATGGCTCTACCCCATCACACACAGAGCAGGGCCCATGGGGGGTGGGGAGGTGGGGTGCTACACCCTGTCACACACAGAGTGGGGCCGATCAGGGGGTTGGGGCGCCGCACCCTGTCACACACAGAGCCGCAGGGTGATCAGGGGTTTGGGGAGCTCCCCCCTATCAGGCACAGAGCAGGGCTGATCAGAGGGTTGGGGCGCCTTCCCCTGTCACGAACAGAGCAGGGAGGATAGGAAGGTTGTGGCCCCGCCCCCTGTCACACACAGAGCCGCAGGGTGATCAGGGGGTTTGGGCGCTGCCCCCTGTCACACTGATCCCGGTGCCAGAAGGCCTCGCGGCTCCACTGATCCCGGTGCTGGGAGGCATATTACCCGTTTACTATATAGGATAGAGGCCTGGTGCACAAGTGGGGGCCAGCTGGTTTGCCCTGAAAGGTGTCCTGGATCAGGGTGTGGGTCCCCACTGTGGTGCCTGGCCAGCCTGGGTGAGGGGATGATGGCTGTTTGCAGCTGGTCACACACCCTTCAGGGTGGGGGTCTCCACTGGGGTGCCTGGCCAGTCTGGGTGAGGGGCTGAGGGCTGTTTTCAGGCTGGCAGGTGACTGAAGCTCCCAACCACTCCTTTTTTTCTTTATTCTGGGCCAGCTTTAGCTCTGAGGCTTGGCTTCAGCTCTGAGGCCTCGGTTGCTGAAAGCAGGTATCTGGTTTGTTTTGGTTCTATAATCGAAACACTGTTTCAACTCCAGCTCTGAGATTCCGGCTGGCTGAAAGCAGGTTTCTGGGGTTTTGTTTAGCTCAGGGGTGGGCAAACTTTTTGACTCGAGGGCCACAATGGGTTCTTAAACTGGACTGGAGGGCTGGAACAAAAGCATGGATGGAGTGTTTGTGTGAACTAATATAAATTCAAAGTAAACATCATTACATAAAAGGGTACGGTCTTTTTTTTTTTTTTAGTTTTATTCATTTCAAAAGGGCCGGATCCAGCCTGCGGGCTGTAGTTTGCCCAGGGCTGGTTTAGCTTCTATATTTGTAACAATGTTTCAAACTGCAAGCTCAGAGGCTGGCAAGGCAGGTGGGAAACATTGACTTCCTCCGTCACTGAAGCGAGCAAGCCTCATGTTCACTTCAAGCTGCCTGGCTGCCGGCTGCCATCTTGGCTGGCAGTTAATTTGCATATCACCCTGATTAGCCAATGGGAAGGGTATTGGAGTGACACCAATTTGCATGTTTCTCTTTTATTAGTGTAGATATAGATAATTAAGAACATATTACAAATAGATAATGCACAGGCTCCTCTTTATGAAACAAGTTAATTCTTTAGATTGCTTTTTCTTTTCATTTTTCCAAAAAGCATCTGGAACCAGATAGCCCAAGTCCTACTGACTTACATGTTCTATTCATACCATATCTAGATGGTCTGATTCCTCACTTGCCTTGAACCACAGGAAGGCCTGTCTTTTTCCAGCATCCCCTTCTCCAATAGTCCCCAAAATCTTCATGGGAATTATATACATAACCAGATTGTTTGCTAGGCTTTCTCTCTAGTGGTTCCAAGCCAGTTTACCTATAGCCAACGCTGCTATCTGCAGCTCTAGAGACCCTATATTCCCGGATCCACTGCCCTCTCTTTCCTCCCACTGACTTATTTCTCTGCCTTTCTCATGTTGCCTCCACTGCCCCAACTATCATTCATCTTGGAACCCCCTCACTTCCTACTGCCCACAAGTCTTCCAATCTCAGACCCTTGGGAAATGCTTCCTGATTCTCATGATCAGTTCTTTCAGAGGGACCTTCAGAGTTGTTGAGCAACTAAGTTAGATATGGTTGTTTCCTTCATATGAAAGCTCTCTTCTTCCCAGTATGCATAAGAGGCCATAATAAGGGTTACTGGAGGAGGAGCCACTAGTCAAGCATAGCCTCTCCACCTACCTGGAACCACTGTAACTTGGTCAACCCAACAATACTATTCAGCCTGTTAGTTCTGCCAGCCTTCTTTCTCATCTATTGTTGTTGTTTTCTCAGTGGCCAAGATGTCCTCTCAGAAATATGGCTTCTTTTAGAGACTATGCAGTCAAGAGTTAGACTCAGGTAAGAGGATCCCTGTTTTGAGCCCCATGTTTTGAAGGATTATGCTTTGGCTTTATAGACATTCCCCATCTCATAGGGTGAGAGGTCTAAGGAACTAGGAGAACACAGTTACTCAGAGACCTGGTCTTTCATGTTCCAGGAACCCAGGATCCTGGGATCCCTACCCAAAGGGCTCCAAGATTGCTTCTAGAGTCCTCACACCCTCTTATCAGGGGTCTGTCATCACAGAGCCAGGTTGTACCTCCAGTACATGCAGCCTAGACCTGGAAGGTAACAAGGAGCAATTGTTGGGGAGGGGGGTACTGTGGGAAGAGCTTGGGTCTAGGGTGTTCACATGAATTTCTTGTAATGACAGATGGTGCTGCACATGCAAACAGAAGACAGGCAGAACACAGGCCAGGGACTGGCTCTCCCACACTGTGATGTTCAGAAGTGGAAATCTATGTCGTCTAAAAATTCTGAATTTGAACATGGCCTTCTAGGTATTTATGAAGGTACATTTGTCAAAGTTGAAGGATATACTATTTTTGAATATATTGTAATTCTGATAATTTATTAGGTTGATTTATAACTTTGAAATACGTGGACACATGTTGTGGGCTTTCATTTACTCTCTTGCCCTCGTTCTAGCCCATGTCCCTTGGACAGGTCAGTATATGCCTGAAGTTTTTCTGTGGATAAGGCTTGATTTATTTCCTTTGTACTCCCGAATCAACACACATCAAGGGATGTAGATGAACACCTGTTATAAATGTAATAGTATATATTATGCCACCTAAGTAATACCCCAAAATTTTGTGATCAAGAGCACCAGAGCACCTCTAGGGGTCAGTATTGCCTAACCCACCGCTCTAGCCCAGTCAAGGGTCCCTAATAGTACTATATCCAGAAAACTTAAAAGTGGAAATGTGATTATCCAGATCATCAAAAATTTTTTCTCCCTCAGCCAGGTGACATTTTGGCTCTTTCTGAGACTCAGTTTTATAAGATGAAGCTCAGTGGAAAAGAAAGAGCCTTACTAAGGGTTAACCTGAGCATCACAATCCCACCCCTTCCCTTTTTCCTCCACACCAGGGGACGCAGTATAGGAACCAGGCTGCATAGGGCTACAAAGGAGCCCCAGAAAGAAGAGATTCATTGAGCAATGATTCTCATTCACCCTTCAGGCAAACTCCATGGTCCTGGGGGCTCTGAGATCCCTCTGAATCTGCCCAGGTATCATGAATGCTAGTTCCTCTGGGTGATGGAAGGCCCATAATTAGAGGAATCGCCTTTCACCTCCATGCATGGAGAAATTGACCCCAGAGACTGTCAGGGCTTTGTATCAGGAGATTCTATTGCTCCTGTGGAGCTGACATAAGAAATAACTTTGTGTCAGGCTGGTGTGCTCAGTGATTGAGCATCGACCCAGGAACCAAGAGTTCGCTGGTTCAATTCCTAGTCAGGGTACATGCCCAGGTTGTAGGCTCGATCCCCAGTGGGGGCATGCAGGAGGAAGCCAATCAATGTTTTCTTTTCATCTATATTTTCATCTCTCTCTCCCTCTCCCCTTCTCTCTCTCTAAAATCAATAAAAAATAATTTTTTTAAAAAACAAAAAGAAATAACTTTGCCAGTCAAGTTATGACCACCAGCCTCTATTAGCACCTTCACGAGCATGGAATCAAGTGGAAAAGAAGCATTGACTGAGCATCTACTACCCCATGCCAGACTCAGGAATTTATTTCAATATCTCCTTTGGTTCTCACAGCAGCCATATGGCTAATATCTACATATCTATCTGTAGCCAACTTTACAAATGAGGGACCAATGTTCAGAGAAATTGTGCCAGGATATTAAAATGCAAGTTTTGCTTGAAGCATGAAGATAACACATACCCTATTCCAGAGAGAGAGAGATAAGAGACAGAAATACAAATTTTTCAAAATTGATTCATGACTCTCAGGTCCCTAATCCACACAGAGAGAAGAAGGGCAGGTGGGCGTTGACAGAGGGAGCATGGACAGACTGCTCAGTGTGTTGTGCCCTTCCCACTCCCTGGCGTCGGGTGGGAGTGGTTTCCTCACTTCAAGCTTAGGGAAAAGGGCTTTAGTGGGGCCACTCGAAAGTATAATGTGTCCTCTATAGTTTGGGGTACCCAGAGGTGGTGTCTGACTCATGCCTGGTAAGTCTAAAGGGGGCTCCTGAGCTGTGTGGGCAGAGGCAAGGAGAGACTGCTGCTGCACTGGGTTTGGCCTGAGCACCTAAATAAATCATAATACAGGATGTGTGATGGGCAAAGGATGGGCCATGAGACAAAGCTGGGAAGGGCTGTCTTAGTCCTGCTCTAAAAGGACATGGAGACCCTTAATAGAAAGAGTCCAGAGGGGTATATCCAGATGCCTGGGGACTGTGGCAGGCTCACAAGAGACCAGCTATTACGAAGATGTATTCACCTATGTCCAAAGATGAGAGATCCAAGTTGAGACAGGCTCTCCCAAGAACTCATTAGAGAACCCTCCTAAAGAAATGCTCAGCTTCAAACAAGTCTGCCAAGTGGAGAACACACCAATGTTAGTCTCTAGATCAGGCCAGTCAAGATGACCAGAAAAACTGTGGGTCCTGCCCAAATGTTCGTCCAAGACCAGGGCCAGAGCCGGCCCTCTGCCAGCGCCCATGAGACACAAAATCAGCCTACTTAGGATTACCCCTCAAAATGGTAACAGTGATTTTTTCCCTAAGATAAGGGAACATAGATTTTTTAATTTATATTTATTCAGTCAATCAATATTTAACACTATATGCAAAGCATCATTTTATTTTTGTAAATTTTTATAAGGTTATAAAATTTTAGAGCTGCAGAAAAAAAATGTCTATGGAAGTGAGAGCTGCCTCTGCCTGTTCCCTTGGCAAGCAAGATGTAAGGCGAGACTCTGAGTGTCAGGAGCGAGCATTTGGCATGAATCCACTCTCCACAGTTTCATCCAGAAAACACAGCTGCATGAGGATAATGTGCAAAAGCAAGACCTACTGGAAGCATCCCTTAAGTGTTAGCACATGCTACATAAATGCAAAACTTGAGTTTCAGACTCTATTGACCCAAAATCAAGAGTTTACCAGAGCAGGATCTAAGACTATAAAAGAGTGCTGTTTGCATCTTAAGGTCCTTTTTTCTCTGCTATGTATTGTATCTACTATAATATCAGCCAGATAACTTAAAAGTTAAAAGACATATCACTGACTGAGCCTCTCCTCCCCAAATGCGACAGTACATACAGTAGTCTTCCACATTCATCATTTTGCCATACACAGGCTCAAGTACTAAAGAATGAGCTCAAATGTTTGTTTATGTCTCTAGTCTCATGTCTCCAAATTGTCGTTCATATTCACAGACACACACATTCTCTATCTCTATCTCTATCTCTATCTCTATCTCTATCTCTATCTCTATCTCTATCTCTATCTCTATCATCTCTGTCTCTATCTATCTCTATCTCTTTCCTACAGCTTCTACTTACCTAACCCTTCCCGACCATCCATGGGTCAGTCATTTCTGTTTCTTTAAAGTCTTTTCTGTTTCTTTAAAGCATCATGCTCTCTTTGGTTTCTATATATTCTCCCAAAATCCTTCTTTGTCACCAGAAAGCCCCCCTTAAGCCCCAAGTCAGAATTAGGTACAAGCCCCATCACACACTCTATGTCTACAATTAAATTGTCTACTTTTTTGTGTATCCTCTAAACTAGCTTCAATGGGTGCGCTTTGGCATACTTGCGTGCCACAAGAATTTTTAAAACATGTAATACCTGAGTACTTGTTCAGGGGCACTGACCTCTTTTCCCTTACCAGTTGTCGGCAAACTGCGGCCCCTTGAGTGTGGCTCTTCCACAAAATACCACGTGCGGGTGTGCACGTACAGTGTGATTGAAACTTCATGGCCACACTCAAGCGGCCAAAGAGCCGCATGGGCTCGAGAGCCGCAGTTTGCCGACCACTGCCTTAGACCAGTGGTTCTCAGCCTTGGCTGCACCTTAGAATCACCTGGGAATCTTTTTAAAATCCTGATTTCTGGGCCTCATCCTCTGGAAATTCTGTTTCTTTGTTATGGGGTGAAACCACAACATTAGTAACAAAGAAACAGAATTTCCAGAGGATGAGGCCCAGAAATCAGGATTTTAAAAAGATTCCCAGGTGATTCTAATGTGCAGCCAAGGTTGAGAACCACTGCCTTAGACTGTCAAAAAAAGAAAAAAAAAAAAAAAAGACAACAACCACCCTGTCTGGTGTTACTTAGTGGTTAGAGTATTGGTCCATGCACCAAAAGGTCTTGGGTTTGATTCCCTATCAAGGGCACATATCTGGGTTGCAGGTTGGATTTCCCAGCCCTGGTCAGGGTGCATGCAAGAGGCAAACAATTGATAAGTCTCTCCCACTTTGATGTTTCTCTCCCTCTCTCCTCCTGCCCTTTTTCCCTCCCTTCCACTCAATCTAAAAATCAATGGAAAAATATCCTTGGGTGAGGATTAACAACAACAACAACAAATACAACAGCCAACACAACAATTGCCATCCGGTGTGAATGTTTTTATCAGATTGGCAAAAAAATTTTTTGTTGTTGTGCTGCAGAATTTTAGTAGTTTACGTGTGCCATGAGATGAAAAAGTTTGAAAATCACTGTTCTAAACTATAATTTCCATTAAAGCAAGGAATTCATCTTTCACTCATGAACTTAACACATAAATATTGATGACACTCTCTGGGCCAAGCTCAGCTTTGGTAAGAATAAGACACCACCTAGCTCCCTGTATGGGACACTATAGGTACCTTCTAAAAACTGGTTGACTGGATGGATGGGTGGATGGATGGATGGATGGATGGATGGATGGATGGATGGAAGGAAGGAAGAATGGAAGAAAGGAAGGAAGGAAGGAAGGAAGGAAGGAAGGAAGGAAGGAAGGAAGGAAGGAAGGATTTGGCAATTAGGAATATGTCAGGAATGTGCTTAGATGAAATAAAACCTAAATAGTGGCTTAAACAGATATAAAATTTATTTGACTCACACAACAAGAAATCATAGGTAGTTTGTCCAAGATTGTTCATTACCAACAGGGCTATCAGGAGATTTTGCCTTCCTATTCTCTATCCTTAGTGTGTTTTATGACAAACTCCTGGTACCTGTGATCTTATTTAGAAATAAGGTCATTGCCAATGCAATCAAGTTAAGATGAGGGCATAGTCTCCAAATCCAATGTACTGGTTCCCTTATAAGAAGAGACACAGAGAGAAAGAATGCAATGTAACAATAGAGCAGAGATTGGACTGATGCTTCTAAAGCCAAGGCTCACCATGGACTGTAGGCAACACTAGAAGCTAGGAAGAGGCAAGGGAGAATTCTCCCTAGAGAGCATGGCCTGTTGACACCCTGATTTTGAACTCCTAGTCTCCAGAACTGTGAGAGAATAAATTTCAGTTGTTTTTGAGCCAGCCAATTTGTGGTTATTTGTTATGGCAACCCTAGGACTCTGAAACAGTGTGTGACTTTTATTCTCACAGTTACAGGAGGACAACTACATTTCTAGGAATCACATCTACAATCAAGTCAAGGTGAAGGGGCAAGAAGCAAAAGTCTGATGGGTCATTCAAGTCTAGTCTGCACCTTTAAGAAGCTTTCTTGGAAGTCCAATCTGTGATATCAATGAACATCCCATCGACTAGGACTGGTCACCCAATCTGGTCACCCTTTACCTTCAAGGGAGTCTGTGAGTATATTTATTTAGCTTTCAAGCTCTATAGTTGAGGAAGGCAAGGAGGATTGTAAATGACTGGGTTTACCAGTCCACGGTGACATAAACATATCAAGCATGTTCTGGGCACCCAATACCCCAGGTTCCTCCTCCTTCCTCCCCAATATATCTTTATTTAAACAAATAAACACTTCATTCATGAGAACAAGTGCTATGGCACAGTTGGCTGGTTAGAACACTGCCATTGGAAACAGGACTTTCATGAATGGTGGGTGTGCATGTGACAGGCCTTAACCAGGCTGAGACGGGGCCAGGAAGGAGCACTGCTTCAGGGAGAGCACTTCCAGCCCAAGCTCCCACTCACTGGGCCTCCTCCCTGCTTGCGACTGCTCTTCACCCGCTGGGGTAGCTTGTAAGCAACCATTGAGCCTAAACTAAGCTATTCATAGACCAGGTCAGGAGTACCTGCAACCCCTTAGTGTTTGGTTTCTACATTTGAAAATCATGCAATTAGTAACTATATTCTCCTAAAAATCAACAATTCAAAGATTTTTAGAATAGAAATGAAAAGTCTGCTGATACCAGCACTCCACATCACCTGTCCCAGTCACATGTCCCTTAGCAGATGCAACCTCTAATAACAGTGTTTTTTTGCTTGCTCTCATTCACACATATACATACCTACACCACACATACTCTACATACCGTACACCCCACACATACACAGTTTGTATATTCCATAAATGGAATTACACTGACACCCATTTGTTTCATTTTATAATATGTCTTGGTATTCCTTGTAAGGATTTTGTATTATTTAGTTAGCCAGTCTTATACTGGATGTACATTGTATAACAAGTGATGTAGAGCACAGACTCATGCCAGACTGCTTGAGGTCGCATTACATCACAATCCTGCCTCCAGCTAGCTGTAAGACCTTGAATATATTGCTTCCTCACCATTTGTGTCTCGGGTCCTTCATCTATACAATGGGGATAATAAAGCATTCACGAGGTTGCCATGGAGGATTGAGTTCATTGGTGTAAAGTGCTCAGAAAAGTGCAGACCCAGAGAAGGCCTTGTGATAAGTATTGTAATAACATCATTTCTCATTTTTTATTATAATATTTTAGCAAGTAACTTGTAGATAGATCCGTGTAAACATGTACTTCTACAGAATAGATTTCTATTCCTAGAAGTGGCATTACTGTATTAAAAGGCATGCACATTTTAATTTTGCTAGCCCCTACTAAAATGTGTCTCCAAAAAAGGAAATGTGTGTGAAGAGTGTGCATTTATTTGTACCCACACCAACACTGGATGTTACCTCCAAGTTGTAGGCAATCTATAGGTTGAAATGAAATTTGGGTGTTTTATTCTGCACATCCTGATCACCTGGAGGGGTGCATATCTTTTTTCAGGCTTGTTAGCCACGTCTCACCTCTATTCCCCTTCTTCTTCTTCTGTGAATCCACGCAACCATGGGTTTTGCCTGTTTTGTCCCTGGGTTACTTTTCTCTTTTCGTTTTGATTTGCTTCCTACATATCATGGCTGTGAACATTTAGTGATGATGTGTGTTACGCAGATTTTCACCCAGTGAGGTGTTTGTGTATTTTTAGTCTGTCATACAAAAGTATTAAGTTTTTAGTGGTCAATTCTGACAGTCTTTTCCTTTGGCATTTTGTGTCTTGCTTAGGAAGATATTTCCCACCACAACTTTATGGAAAACAGACCTCATTATCCTAGGATAATTGGTACTAAGACAATAATTTTTTCTAAATTTGGGTTGAAATTATATCTGGAAAAATAGAATTAAATGTGTTTTTTTATATCTAGCAACATTTTTATTATAATTTCAACCATTTGAAAAATGAACAAGAAATAAACCAGGCTTTTGGGAAAGAGGATAATTTTTCTGATAAAATTCTATGATTATGTAATATAGTCTCCTTCATTTTTTACAGCAGTCATTTTTACAAAAATATTTGCAGATGTCATAAATTCTCCCAAGGGTTTCTCTTAATCCTTTGATGTTTAAATCACTCCCTCTAGAAGAATCTATCCTGCTTTTCTTGTAAATGTTCTTTTCTTCATTCTTTAAAGAAATTCTTTAATTTCTTCATTCTTTCAGAGCATCATGCTGATAGCTTTGCACAAGATCTGGGCAGCAATCCACCATCATTATCATCAACTTCATAACAGATCCTACCTCTTTTGCCAGATTTGCACTGTCATTATGCAGTCCCTTTGTTTTGGCATGATATTACCCAGTGTTTGTAACACCAGACTCTAATCAGAGAAGTTTGGTATCTGGGACAGATGTTTGAGCAGAGCAAGATTTTATGAGGCCACTCCATTACTTAATATTTTCATGATGTGTATATTTTTGCTTTCTGTGTGACTCTATAACTTGAGGAACTCAGTTAATGAGGACTGCGACAATGAGCCTACCGTTCCATTTAATTCATCCAATAAAAGTGAGTCACTGTATTAGTCAGGTTTCTCTCTCCTCCCCTCCTCCCCCCCGCTACCTTCCCCTGTATATATACGTATATATGGTGTGTGTGATATTTGTGGAATCGACTCACTTGATGATGGAGGCTAAGTTCTGTGATCTGCTTTCTGCAAACTGGGGACCCAGGAAAGACAGTGGTCTAAGTTTCAGTCCAAGGCAAGAAGATTGATGTCCCAACTCAAGTAGTCATACAGAAAGAATGAATCGTCTCTTCCTCCACCTTTTTGTTCTGTTCAAGCCCTCACAGACTGGGTGCGGCCCACCCACATTCAGGAGGGAGTGCAATCTGCTTTACTGAGTCCACTGATTCAGAAGGGAATCTATTCTAGAAACACCCTCATACACACCCAGAAATAATGTTTAACCAGATATCTGGGCTCCCCAGGGACATCAAGTTGACACAAAATTAACCATCACAGCACCTTTGATGGTTCTACTCCCTTCATCTACAGCATACATTTTCCTTTCTACTGAAGCAGCAGTACGCTACGAACAACAACAGTCTCCTCTCTCCCCACCCTGCATCGCCCCTCACACTCACACACATGTACTAATACCCATAGCCTGCTTTCTCCTAATAATTCCCATGAAAACCTTAAAAGGCTATTTCTAAAAATATTGGGGACACACAAAATTCAATATCTGTGAGAAAGTACAGTCCTGGCCAGGGCATGAGGAAAGTTCAGATATCAGTTACATAATGAACAGAGGGCCTCATTCTCTCACCTGACAAACTGGTGGACCAGATCAGTCTTGGAAGAAGACAAACCCTCATCCTCTCAGCTCTAGCATTCCATAGGTCAGCATCCGGCTGAGTCATGTTAGACCAAGTCCCCCAATACCCTATGTTACACAACTGTATCTGAGCCGCTGATAATGCCACACCATGGAGAGGGAAGACAGATGAAAAGGCCATGGTCCAAGCTCTCAAGGACCTTACATTGTAGTTGTGGAGATAATAAATAACTACAGCAAATGTAGAGAGGGTCATTCCTGAGGCTGCTAGGGTGGGTGGTGGATTCCACACTGGGTTCCTCAGGGTCCAAGAGGCTCAATGGAGATATCTGTGGGCCACCATGAGAAGGACGGGGCCCTCGACTGCCTCCTACCTCCTCCAATTTTGACTGGAGCAGCTGCTTTTGTCAGCTTGACATATTGGGTGTTATTGAAAATGTTATTTATAGAAAAGATTCTGTTTTAAAGATGAAAAACCTGTGATCTAGAGCAAAGGTCAGCAAGCTACAGCCCGGGGACAAAATCTGGCCCATCCACTATTTTTTTTTTTTAATCTTCACCAGAGGATATTTTTTTCCATTGATTTTATTTATTTATTTAAAAATTTTTTTTAGAGAGAGTAGAAGGGAGGGAGGGGGAGGAGAGAGAGAGAGAGAGAGTTATGTGAGAGAGATACATGGATGTGTTGTCTCCGGTACACACCCCAACTGGGGCTGGGGATCAAACCCATGACCCTTCGGGACCCTTGCATGCATCGGCCCGAGCTCTAACCACTGAGCACACCACCAGGGCCATCCACTATTTTTGTACATAAAATTAGTATACAGGAAGCCAGCCATGCTCATTCATTTACCTATTGTCTGTGACTGCCTTGTGCTATGAGAGCTGAGCTGAGTAGTTGTGACAGAGTCATCTGGCCCACAAAGCCTAAAATATTTACCCTCTGGCCTTTTCCAGGAAAAGGTTGCCAACCCCTGATTTAGAGGAAAGAAATCTGGAGACAGATAAACTCCCATAGCTGTGCTTCCAAGGAGGTAGTAAGTTATGATTTAGAGGCAGAGCAAGCCCCTAGTGGCCAAATCTTCCTCCCAGTGACCACCCAACATTCACCATTTAAAGTTTCAATGCTTCAGCCACCTGCCACAGTGCCAATACTGCCTGCTCCGGGAATGCCAGGGGAGTGGCTTCTATCTTCTCTCCGTTTCACCTGAGCGCTACCCCACAGATGACTTACTATGAGGAAGTGAAGCTTATGCTCCAGGGCCCCTGTCAAGGCTGTTACCTAATTTTGTAATTTTTACTTTAAAAGAGCTTCAAAAAAATGGGATCTGCTCCCCATTCTATTTAATATGTTCCTGCCTGACACAGCCTTTCGCCTTTAACTCCTTTAGACGCCCTGAGTTCAGAAACAATGAACTCAGCTCCCCAGCTGCAGCCTCCAAAGGGCAGCTAGGCTTCTTATCAGGGACAGGGGGGATCATTCTCCAGTTGACACCTGAACCTGGTGAATGTGATGATTAATTTTATGCGTCAGCTTGGCGGGGGCATAGTGCCCAGATATATGGTCAAATATTATTCTGGATGCTTCTGTGAGGGTGTTTTGGATGAGATTTAACATTTAAATTAGTAGACTGAATAAAGCAGAGTACCCTCTGTAATGTGGGTGGGCCTCATCTAACAATCAAAGGCCTGAATCAAACAAAAAGACTGATCTCCCACCAGCAAGAAGGAATTCTGCCAGCGGGTGGCCTCCTGACTCAAAAGGCAGCACTGGCTCTTCCCTGAGTCTCCAGCCTGCTAGCCCACCCTGTAGATTCTGGACTTGCCTATATAATCACATGAGCCAATTCCTTACAATCTCTCTCTCTCTCTCTCTCTCTCTCTCTCTCTCTCTCTCTCTCTCTCCCTATACTGTATTTTTTTTGTATATAGGATGCCCCCATGTATAAGACACCCCCCACTTTTCCAACCCAAAATTAAGAAATCAATATTTTAAACATTTTCCTGGTTTTCCTCATTAGGCCTTCTTCTTTTTTGGTATCTTAAGGAGTTGTTCCTCCTGTTTTCTCCACTGTCTGATCATACACTCAGTGGGAGGAGGTCCAAATTGTCTCTCTGCAGCTCTATTTCCATGCTCTTTTGCAGAGCTGATTACATTCAGTTTGAATTTTGCAGAGTAAAACAGTCACTTACCAGTATTTATCTTTTTATTTTTTGACATCTTTGTGGGCTCAAAACACTCCGGTCCCTGTTGCATCTGTGCACTCTCCACCTCCACCTCCAATTACGGCATCAGCTGGCATCAGTAACAATAAGGCTCGTGATTGGAGGAAGTCTGTTTGACAAGGTATGGGCAGCTATGCATCCGCCAGGCTCCCTCTTCAGCAGCTGACTTTGGTGTAATTTCAGTCTAATTATTTTAGAAAATAGCATCTTATACATGGAAAAATGTGGTATATAATATAAATATTAATCGATAATTCAGTTCTTCAGTTCCCACAGGTTTAATATGGACAAAGGTGTGGGAAGTCCAGGTACATCCTCCAATCTGGCTTTGCAGGACTACTAGTAAACACATTGAGGGTCAATGGGCACTGGTTTTGTTGCTATTAATGAAATCAATTTCTGTAATATCTCATTTGGGCCCTTGAACCTTTATCATTAGGGAGGGGAGAGGGACAAGCAGGTGGCATTTTTAACCTTAGGCATTTATTATAATAAAACCCTAATATGCAATTTGACCAAATGGGGTAACAACCAGTTGCTATGACGTGCACTGACCACCAGGGGGCAGACGCCCAACGCAGGTGCTTCCCCCTGGTGGTCAGTGTGCTCCCACAGGGGGACCACTGCTCAGCCAGAAGCCAGGCTCAAGGCTGGTGAGCGCAGTGGCGGTGGCGGGAGCCTCTCCCACCTCCATGGAAGCCCTAAGGACCCCTTGGGGGATGTCCACCTGCTGGCTTAGGCCTGCTCCTTGCCCACAGGTGGACATCCCCCAAGGGGTCCGGGACTGCAAGAAAGCACAGGCTGGGCTGAGTCCCCCCCCCCCCCCCAACCCCCCCCCCCCCCACACACACACAGTGCATAAATGTCGTGCACCGGGACTCTAGTTTATTATAATCTATTTCAAAAACAGATCTTAAATTACAGAGAAAAAGATGTAAATGACAGGAGTCTGTAGTATTCTTTTTTCCAGAGAGAACTGATTTTCATAAGGGAATGAATTTTACTGGAGTTCTACTTCTGTGCTTTATAGCTTTGTGAATTTTCCATACATTCTTTGATTAGCAGGTATTATATTCATATTAGAAAAATACATTTTAAATACAAATTTACTGTGTTTCACTACTTCCTCCTCACCTAAATCATTGCTATCCTTCCCTTGTGTTTGATACTGAATGGCTAGCATTCTAATCTAAGGCTGAAGTTCAACTTCCTTGTTTTTGCAGATTCATTTGCTCATGTCTTGATTCATTCAACACATTTGTACTCGACACCTCTGTGCTGGTGGGTTCCAGGCACCAAGCCAGAGCAGGTGCGGGGCCTCCTGGAGCCAGTCTGACTGAGTTCATATCCCGGTCTGCATCTCATTAGTTGTTCAAGTTCAGTCAAGTTACTTAGTCTCTCTGTGCCTTAGTTTTTGGTTTTGGTGTCATGTTTGTTTAAGTACAACAGGACAAATCACAGATGAAATGAGTTGGCAAGTGAAGCATTGAGGCAGGGCAACCCTGGGTGAAAGCTCTCAATGCGCATCAGCTGTTATCACTAATAATATGGGAAACAGCTTTGGTGGGGGAGGTGGAAGAAGTTTCTGTTGGTTTCAGTTTGGGAGTGGGAGGAAAAGTGGTCAAGCTGTCATTTTGAGGGAAACAAAGCAGATGTGAAGAAAGAGGGAAGTTAGAGGGCTGGAGGGTAGCGATTGGGGTCCATACTCCTGAAGTGGCACCAGGCTGAGGGGCTGTGACATCCTGCAGGCTGGGTTTCATCGGGGTGTGATGAAAGGCCATCGGAACCAGGGACATGGCAAGAGAGTGGGCGATGGGACAGGCAGAAGAAGCAGATGGCAGGAGCATTGCACCCTGCCTGCTTCTGCAGAGGACACCAGACTGGCACGTAACCAGAATTAGCCGCCCCACCAGCTTAGGGCACAAGGAAGGCAGCATTACTTTTATTTCTCAAACATGCCTGATGATTAGCAGGAAGTTCAGCATCTCCCACATGCAGCTTCCTGCCAACCTCTCAGCATTGTCCAACCCCCCACGAGCTTATTAGTGTCTCCAAAGCCACTCCCATCCAATCACATGAAGCAAAACTGAGACAGGTGCCCTTGGGGCTGAGGAAACCACAGCCATGCCCAGAACACAGCTGCTCCAGAATTAGCTGCCTGGCCAGGCAGTGAGGACCACGAGAACTCCAATTAAGAATTCATCTTCTCTGATTCAAAAAAATCATTGGTGCTGCTGTGGGCTTCAAGACAGTGATTCTTCAAGGCAGGAAAATCCCACTTTCCAAGGATATGTCTACCCAGGAAGCTCCACACCTGGACCATCCCAGGTTCCCAAGGTCCCACTGCAAGCACACTCCCCATATCAGGCAGATAGGTGTCAGCAGCCAACACTGCTTCAGAAACTCTTTCCCCCATGATGCCCATTGAGTCCAGGTCACCAGGCCAGACTTCTTCCCTCGTGGCCAGCAGCCTAAGGAAAACCTTGGAGGTTTCTTCTCTCTGTTGACCTGTCTTAGCAGGAACCATCTCAATGTGTATTGGTTCAAATTATGTTCAATCTCAAAAGGAAAACGATCAGACTTTCCTTTTTTTTTTTTTCCCTCACAGAAAATTCCTCATCTTTCTGTATTCTGGTGACCAAGGGATGAGTAGCTCAATCAAGTCACCAAAAAGGCCCTGCCCCACCTCCACAGGACATGGCTTTATGTTCATTTATATAAACAGAGGGCTCCCCTGACTCTTCATGGGACAGAGAGAATCTGACTTGCTGTCTTCAGCGAGACAGAGAAACAACTAGCAATGGCAGTTTCTGTCAAAAAATTATTTTATTAAAGATTAAAACTCAACAATAAGAAAATAAGCAACCCAATAAAAAACATAGGCCAAAGATCTTACTAGACACCTCGCCAAAGAAGAAATCCAGATTGCAAGTAAGCAGATGAAAAGATGATACACATAGTATGTCATCAGAGAAGTGCAAATTAAAACAGCAATAAGATGCAACAATATACCTGTTAGGATGGCCAAAATCTGAAACACAGACTATACCAAGTGCTGGTGAGGATGTGGAACCATAGGAACTCTCGTTTACTACTGGCAGAGGTACAAAATGAGAACACTTTAGAAAACACTTTGGGAAATTCTTACAAAGCTAAATGTAGTCTTACTATATGATCCAGTAATCCTGCTCCTTGGTATTTACCCAAAGGACTTGAAAACTTATGTTCTCATAAAAATCTGCACACAGATGTTTATAGCAGCTTTATTCATAACTGCCAAAACGTAGAAGAAACCAAGATGTCCTTCACTAGGTGAATGGATAAATAAATTCTAGTACATATTATTCAGCCCTAAAATAAACTCTAGTACCTATTATTCAGCACAAAAAAAAAATGAGCTATTAAGCCATGGAAAAATATGGAGGAATCTTAAATACATATTACTAAGTGAGAAAAGCCAATCTGACAAGGCTACATACTGTATGATTCCAACTACATGACATTATGGGAAAGACAAAATTATGGAGACAGTAAAAGAGATCAGTGATTGATAGGGGTTAGGGAGGAAGGATTAAAAAGGAGAGCACAGAGGATTTTTAGGGCAATCAAAATACTCTATGTGATAGTATAATGATGGATGCATGTCATTATACATTTGTCCAAACTCATGGAATGTACAAGACCAAGAGTGAACCCTAATGTGATTATGGGTGATTATGGTGTGTCCATGTAGGTTTGTCAACTGTAACAGAGGAACCACTCTGGTGGAGGATGTTGAAATGGGATAGGTTGTGCATGTGGGGAGGCAGGGAGTACAGTGGGGCCTTGACTTACGAGTGTCCCGACTAACGAGTTTTTCGAGATATGAGCCATCTCTCGGCCGATTTTTACTTTGAGTTGTGAGCTAAAATTCGGGTTACGAGCCAGCTTCAGATACCCCACCGCTAGTTGGCGCAGCGAACGTCACAGTGAATGCTACAACATCAGCCCAGCATCACATGTCTCACTCGTTCACTTTATGATTTGACATACGAGTAATTTGAGTTACGAGCTCTGTCACGGAACGAATTAAACTCAGTGGGGCCTTGACTTATGTCAACTCATAAGTCAAGGCCCCACTGTATATGGAAAAATCTCTGTACCTTCCAATCAATTTTGCCATGGACCTAAAATTGTTCTAAAAAGTAGTCTTAAAAACATTTTTAAATAAATAAATAATTGATCAAAGATACTGTTGCTGTTGCTTTATTTAAACAGAAGTAGATGGGTTAGAGATAATATGTTCCTTTTTTTGAAACTAGATTACCTTGAACACTAGTTTTCATTCATTCATCCATTGAATATTTATTGCATGCCTACCCTCTGTCAGGCACTGCCTTAGGCACCGGGATGCTGGAGAGTGAGCAGAGAGACAAGGTCTCCTGCTCCTGTGAAACTCACATTCTCATAAGCTGTGTTAGGAAATTAACGTTCTACAGAGGAAAATAAGAGTCAGGAAAGGGAGGGAGGAGCATGATTTGGTGTAGGATGATCTGGACAGGCTGCCTCCTGCACACCTCCCCTGGGGATCGAGTCCACAACGGGGAATGTGCCCTTGACTGGAATTGATCCTGGGGCCCTCCTGTCCGAAGGTCGTCACTATCCACTGAGCAAACCCGGTTGGGCTGTAACTCTGACCTTCAGGTGTTGGAATGGTTCAGCCTGCCAACCTCTTCAGGGACTACATTCACTCCCTAGGCCACCTCACCCAGTCCCTCCATTTTAAGTACCATTCATATGCTGACCACTGCAAATGACTTCAGCCATTCCTCCAGAATTCCAGACATGACATTAAAACTGCTTGTCTACTAGGAGTCTCAAATCAAGCATTTTTAAAATCAAACTTTTGATTTCTTCCCAGCTCGCCATCTCAACTGGCCCTTCTCCGTTTTTCCTCCTCTCAATAAATTGTGATCTCGTACTTCCAATGGCTTATTTTTCTAATGTTTTTATCTCTCTCTCCCTCTCCCTTCCTCTCTGAAATGAACAAAAATATATATTTTAAAAAAAATAAAGGTCAGAGATACAAAGAGGAACCAGCATTGCATGCAGAGAAGGACTGGCCTCTGAAGGAGAAGGGAGAACCAGGAGAGAATGGAGTCTTGGTTATGAGGAAAGTCTCTCAAGAAGGGACTCAACAATGTCAATGCTGGGTCAAGATGAGGACTGATACTTGGCCTTTCCATTTGGTAACGTGAAAGTCATTTTGGCCTTGATCCAGCAGTTTGGGTGGACTGTTAGAGGGAACAACCTAAGAGAAGAGCAAGATAAAAGGAAGTGAGGACAGCAAGTATAAAAAACTCTTTGGAAGAGGTTTATCATTAAAATAAAAGAAAGAGAAGAGAAATGGGGTGGTAACTAGAGAGAAGTATAGAGTTAAGGTAAGTTATTTGGGCTTTTCTTGTTTGTTTTGCTTTAAAACAGATGATTTATCAATAGGTTTGAGTGCTATTGGTAATAAGTTGATAAAGACAGCAAAATTGATGGTGCAAGATAGAGGGAAATGTGACAAACAATGTGTTTGGGTGACTCAGAGGACTGTTTCTAGTGCATAAGAAGAGGTGATGTTCTTAGATGGAGCACAGACTACTTCACCCATTGTAACAGCAGACATGATCAGGCTTTTAGAAGTTAGCAGAATTTTTTGGAGAACCAAGATGGCGGCATAGGTTAACGCTGGAGATTGCTGCCTTGAACAACTAAATCAAAACACACCTAAAAGACGGAACGAACATCATCCAGAACCATAGGAAGGCTGGCTGAGTGGAAATTCTACAACTAGGAGGAAAGAGAATATCATACCCAGACTCAGAGGAGGCGCAGTGCTGAAGTGAAATACTCAGGTACGGAGTGCGCGCAGAGCGGGCTGGCGGTGGAGGGCGCGGTTGGTGCTTTCAATTGGGAGGGAGTCTCAGATTCTGAGCTCCAGATCCAGGCGAGTCTCTAGGGACCCAGATTCAAACGGGAGAAGCAGGACTGTCTGGCTTCAGTCGGAACTCGAAGGCAGCTTTCTCTCCGAGGTTTGCAGTGGTTTCTGGGACTCTGTGAGGCAGAGCCCCTAGGGACAGAACTGAGAGCCGCCATAACTGCTCTCTTCGGCCCACCCTGTTGATCCCGAGCCCGAGCAACCCACCCACCCCACCCAAGCCCTGCACAGAGCCATTTGCCAGATAGCCTCAGGCAAAGGCTAGATTAGCACCTCCCTAGAGGACAGAAGTTTTCCCACTGCAGACACAGCTGATTCTCACAGCCAGTTGGCCTGGAGGTCAAATCCCCCTAGTATTAACTACAACAATCAAGGCTTAACTACAGGAGGACTGCACACACAGACCACTAGGGGGTGCACCAAGAAAGCATAAAAAATGCGGAGACAAAGAAACAGGACAAAACTGTCAATGGAGGATATTCAGTTCAGAACCATACTTTTAAGGTCTCTTAAGAACTGCCTAGAAGCCGCTGATAAACTTAATGAGATCCTCAACTCTAATGAGACCCTCGATGTTATGATAAAGAACCAACTAGAAATTAAACATACACGGACTGAAATAACGAATATTATACAGACTCCCAACAGCAGACCAGAGGACGGCAAGAATCAAGGCAAAGATTTGAATTGTGAAGAAGCTAAAACCACCCAACCGGAAAAGCAAAATGAAAAAAGAATCCGAAAATACGAAGATAGTGTAAGGAGCCTCTGGGACAGCTTCAAGCGTACCAACATCAGAATTATAGGGGTGCCAGAAGATGAGAGAGAGCAAGATATTGAAAACCTATTTGAAGAAATAATAACAGAAAACTTCCCCTACCTGGTGAAAGAAATAGACTTACAAGTCCAGGAAGCACAGAGAACCCCAAACAAAAGGAATCCAAAGAGGACCACACCAAGACACATCATAATTAAAATGCCAAGAGCAAAAGACAAAGAGAGACTCTTAAGAGCAGCAAGAGAAAGAAACTCAGTTACCTACAAGGGAGTACCCATATGACTGTCAGCTGATTTCTCAACAGAAACTTTGCAGGCCAGAAGGGAGTGGCAAGAAATATTCAAAGTGATGAATACCAAGAACCTACAACCAAGATTATTTTATCCAGCAAAGCTATCATTCAGTACTGAAGGTCAGATAAAGAGCTTCACAGATAAGAAAAAGCTAAAGGAGTTCATCAGCACCAAACCAGTATTATATGAAATGCTGAAAGGTATCCTTTAAGAAGAGGAAGAAGAAGAAAAAGGTAAAGATACAAATTATGAACAACAAACATGCATCTATCAACAAGTGAATCTAAGAATCAAGTGAATAAATAATCTGGTGATCATAATAGAATCAGGGACAAAGAAAGGGAATGGACTGGCTATTCTTGGGGGAGAAAGGGGCGTGGGAGATGCGGGAAGAGACTGGACAAAAATCGTGCACCTATGGATGAGGACAGTGGGTGGGGAGTGAGGGCAGATGGTGGGGCGGGAACTGGGAGGAGGGGAGTTATGGGGGGAAAAAAGAGGATCAAATGTAATAATCTGAACAATAAAGATTTAATTAAGAATCTTAAAAAAAAAGAAGTTAGCAGAATTTTTTGCATGGGGGTGTCTTTTCAACTTTTTGCCAGGAGGTGGCAGTAGACGACTTCATATAAACCAAACAACCCATAATACCTGGAGAAAGGGACAAAAATTGAAGTAGATTTTGAAATTTTTAAAGACCCAACAGGTGTTCTGAAGGAGGGCCACACTGGTGCCTCCTCATCCTTCTGACCTCATCTTAAACAGCCTCTTCTCAGTCAGTTCCTCCCTGTCTGACCTCTTTAAGTAGGCCCCCAAGGCTTTCTAGCAGAGGTAATCTTTGTTCAGACTCTCCAAGGATGTGTGGTGCCATCCTGGGAAGAGCATGGGGAAGAGATTCCAGGCAATTACCTAGGCCAGGGGTCGGCAAACCGCGGCTCGCTAGCCGCATGTGGCTCTTTGGCCCCTTGAGTGTGGCTCTTCCACAAAATACCACGTGCGGGCTCGCATGTACAATGTGATTGAAGCTTCGTGGCCCATGCAAAGTCGGTTTTCGGAAAGGAGATAGACGAAATAAGTATACAAGATGAGTGTGGATGGGAGAGTTGGAAGGGGTCGACCTCAGCGAACGTACCTCAATCAGATTGAGGACGTTTTTAGCAAAGGCCAGCTTAGGAGTACCCTAATTAAGTTAATAACAATGTACCTACCTATATAGTTTAAGTTTAAAAAATTTGGCTCTCAAAAGAAATTTCAATCATTGTACTGTTGATATTTGGCTATGTTGACTAATGAGTTTGCCGACCACTGACCTAGGCAATCATGACTGATTCGAGAATGAGGATGAAGGCAGAAGGAGCAACTAGGGGATTGTTGCAGCATCTAGGCAAAAGATTCTTGCTGATGAGACTAGAGCAGGGTATCAAATATGGGAAGGACAAGATGGACTTAACACATACTTAGGAGGTAACATATAGCAGTAAACGACAGGGAGAAACCAAGACTAGCTGTTGGGTCCCTAGCACAGGTGAACAGGAAGATGGTGATGTGAACCGAATGTAGGGGACAAGAACTCAGGAGGCAGACCGGTTTGGGAGAAAGTGAGGACCATGGTTTTAGACAGTGGATTCTGAAGTACGTGGAGATCATCCATGGAAATGTGCACATAAAAATGGTACTTCGAGGAGAGGGCTCGGCTGAAATCATTGAACTGGTTATTGTCAACCTAATCAAAATGCAAGAGAATTGGTTACTGTCAACATAGTTCAATCTTAAGAGTGGGTGATAATCTTATCTAGGCAGAAGCATACAGAATGAGAAAGGACATCAACTGTGGGAATCACCAATGTTTGAGAACGGACAAAGGACAAGTAGTCCATCCAGAAAGAACAGTTGGAGAGCGTGAAGAGCACCGTGGCGCTGTGGGAATCCAGGCAGTGGCGAGTTTCAAACAGGAGGTTGTGTTACTTGGCTTGGGCTGCCATAACAAAGTACCACAAACTGGGTGGCTTAAACAATAGAAGTCTATTTGGTCACAGTACTGGAAGCGAAAAGTCCATGATAAGCATACTGGCAGGGTTGGTTTCTCCTGAGGCCTCTCTCCTTGGCTTGCAGATGGCCGCCTTCTCCCTGTGCCTTCACAATCATCTTTGTTCTGTGTATATGTCCTAATCTCTTCCTATAAAGATACCAGTCATACTGGATTCAGGCCCACCCTAATTACCTCATTTAACTTAATTACCTCTTCAAAGGCCTTGTCTTCAAATGAATACAGTCATATCCTGAAGCACCAGGGGTGGGAAAAACAATTCCGGCTGTCACTGTGGGTTTCATAGAGTCAAACATTGCACAGAAGCCCAGCCATTTAAAGATGCCAAGTGTCCTTTGGATTTGGCAATTCAGAAATCATGGTTGATCTTAGTGGTGCTTGCTGGAGCCAGACGGCAGTGGGTTATGAGAAGTTCTTGAATTAAAAACAAATACTCACGGGAGAAATGTGAATAAGTGCATACACACAGAGAATTTAGAAGAGTAATTATTAGTATCTATGCCCACTTTTCTCATTAGGAAAGCAAGGTATAAGTATCTTCAGTACCAAATAATTGAAATGTTATAAATATTATGAGATGATCTCTAGAGTAGAATAATTTTATTTATTGGGCACTTTTTATATGCTAGAAAAATTCATTTAATCCTCACAACAAATCTATGAAATAGTATTTATTATTTTCATTACTGAATTGAGGGACTGATGCTTTGGGGGTTTTAAGCAATTGCTGCAATGGCCAGGCTGGGAGTCACCTCACAGCTGTTTGAAAGCTCCAAAGCCCATGTCCCTAACCACTTCATTACACTGTCTGTATTTAAAGTAGACAGTCAGCAAATTAGAGATAGGTTGTTTACTAAAAGTTTGTTTGTAAGTCATTTACTTGGATCTTGGAATACATTTTCCCATAGAAATGTGATCAGTGGTGATTGGGTTCCCACCAGCCCACAAACACATGTTTAAAGTATAATGTATAAGAAAGGCTTTTTATATACTACACACACACACACACACACACACACACACACACACACACACACACACAAATCTAAGGCTTTTGCCATGCTAGTGATTAAATAAATCAGAGAAACAAGAATATCATGTGCAAGAAGGTTCTTTTTTTAATTATGTGAAATGTTAGGACTTGATTAAATGTTGATAGAGAAGTAAATAGGGGAAGGCTCTGGGGCATTGTTTCAAACATTTAAGTTTGAAACTCTTCTTCCTCCTATCCAATTTATGTCAGGCATACGGTTCCCCTCCTCCTTCCTTGATGCAAGTTATTTATGGGCCATGGTTGAGGAGTTTTTGAGTCATAACGTAACTTCAAGATAAATAGAAAATTTTTTCAGAAATTAGTTAGTATATGTAAATTTTAGAAGAGTGCCTGGCATGTAGTAATTAGGTTATATGCACTAGGTACATTGAATGTATTAACTTTTTCATATTAACTCATTTCATTCTTATAGAACAGTCTTACTGTTGCCCCTCATTTATGTTGGGGACATGGAGGCCTACAGAGACAAATAACTTTCCCCAGGTAACACAGCGAGGCAATGGCAGAGCTCAAGTCCAAACCCAGACTTTTAATGCCTTTAAATAGGAAGAAAAAAGCTTAATGAGGATGTGTGTATCTATTTGTGATGGTTAATTTTATGTGACAACTTGGTTAGGTTATGGTATCCAGTTGTTTATTATAGCAACCAGTTGAGATGTTGCTATAATAAGGGTATTTTTAGAGGTAGTTAACATTTAAATCAGTACCCTTTGGATAAAGCAGAAAACCCTCCATAATGTGGGTGGGACTCATTCAATCAATTGAAGGCCTTAAGAGAAAATACTGAGGTCCCCCCTCCAACCCTAAGCAAAAGGAATTTCATCTCTAGATTACAGCATAGAAATTCTGAGTTTTCAGCTTTCAGACTAAGACTGCATCATTACTTAACTGAGTTTCCAGCCCACAAGCCTGCCCTGTGCATTTCAGACTTGCTAGACACAACACTTACAGGAGCCAATATCATAAAATAAATAAATTTCTCTTTCTCTAGATGATAAGTAGGTAAGTAGGTAGGCAGATCATTGCTAGATAGATTGATAGATAGATAGATAGATAGATAGATAGATAGATAGATAGATAGACAGATAGATAGATAATAGATAGATGATAGATAGATCTCTGTTGGTCTGTTTCTCTGGAGAACCCTGACTAATGCACATGTAATAAATATTGCCTGATGTCCACAATAAAGCTATGAGAGTGAAGGGCAGAAGCCGAAGGAAAAACTTTGCATGTGTTCCTCTGCCTCCTACAGAGGAAGATGTGGGAAGGGTGAACGTTGGCTCATATAACTGGATCCAGACACCAGTTAGTAGTGTTGAACCAAGTCAGCTTGGCTGCTCACCAGTGAAAGAAGAGCTGTTGGAGAAGGAGGAGGGCCTCCTGCAACTGGAGCACTGGGGAGTGGGTGGGTGGAGGGAGGAAGTGTGCAATATGCAGCTCAAAAGCATGAAAGAAAAATTGGCATTAGCAAGCTGGGGAGTCCTTTACGTATTTCTCAAGTAATCAGGAACTAGTTATTCTATACCTTCCTCACTGTTATCTTTATGTGCCGGGTGTTTATCAGCATCTAGAAGGGTTCAGGAATCTGGAGAAGGGGCTGTGGGTAAATTAACAAAGAGACTAGAAATATAAATTTGGAATACATGGGGGAGCCAGAGGAGACTTAGTATAGTAACCAAGTTCTTCTCTAATCTCCAGACCCCTTAGCTTTTTATTAATACAAATTGCCCTAAAGCAAAACAGATGTACATATCAAAGGTTAAGGTTTGGTATACAGTAGGCATTGTCAGGTTGGAGGAAACTGCCTTCGGCTGTCAGGCAGCAGGCAATAATATATGCATATCTTTAGGTTTGGGGAAATGCTTCCAGCTATTTTAGCAGCAGGTAATATGATTCTTCAGCCCTGCTGAAGCCTTAAGTTTCATCAACCTTTTGATGAAACTTCTTGCATTTATGACATGCTGGAATTAGCCTCCAGCATTTATGTCTTCCTTTCTTATGATTTTTGTCATCTTTTTGGAGGCATGTTACATACAATAGAACTCAGCAATATTAATACACCATTTGATGAGTTTCCACAAAGGTACACAGCCTTGTTACCAATCACAATTCCATGCCCCTTTGCAGTTAGGCCCTTCCCCACCCCTGGGCCAGGGCAACCGCTGCAACCGCTCTGCTTCCCATGGTGGCCGCTTTGCTTCATAGAGAATTTCATATCGGTGGGAACATCCTGCATGTACTCGTGTGTGTTTAGCTGCTTTCACTTCATCCATCTGGTCCCATGTATCAATAATTCATCCCTGCAACTTGCTTAATAGTGTTGCACCGTATGGATATGCCAAATTTGGGTTCCATTTATCAGTTGGACATGTGATTGTTTCCAGTTTGTGTCTATTATGAATAAAGTTGCTATGAACATTTAGGTGCAGGCCTTTGAGAAATATGTTTTATTTCTTTTGGGCAAACACCTAGGAGTGGGATTGCCAGATCATGCGTAAGTGTATATTTAACTTTATAAGAAATTGTTTTCCAAAGTGCCTGTATCTGATTTTTAATTTACAAGAGGAAGAGAGAAATGAAGGGGGAAAATCTTTCTGTTATTTAGTTAAAATCAACAACAAAAAAGGCTTTAAAGAATGAAAAGCAGTTTGGAATAAGCAGTGGGTTCCATTTATTTTTTTATTTTTTTAGTTATATTTCTTTTTTTTAAAATATGTTTTATTGATTTTTTACAGAGAGGAAGGGAGAGGGATAGAGAGTAATAAACATCGATGAGAGAGAAACATCGATCAGCTGCCTCCTGCACACTCCCTACTGGGAATGTGCCCAAAACCAAGGTACATGCCCTTGACCGGAATCGAACCCGGGACCCTTGAGTCCGCAGGCCAATGATCTATCCACTGAGCCAAACTGGTCAGGGCCACTTAGGTTATATTTCCTTCTTTTTTTTTTTTTTTTTTTTAAATGTTTGCTCAAGTATTATGGTAAAGTTCTTTCTTAGGTATTATATCATTTTTTTTTAAAAAATAAATCTTTATTGTTCAGATTATTACAGTTGTTCCTCTTTTTTCCCCCTATAGCTCCCTTCCACCCAGTTCCCACCCCACTCTCTGCCCTTACCACTGTCCTCATCCATAGGATTACGATTTTTGTCTAGTCTCTTTCCACACCCCCACTCACCTTCCCCCACCCTGAGAATTGTCAGTCCACTCCCTTTCTATGCCCCTGATTCTATTATATTCACCAGTTTACTCTGTTCATCAGATTTTTTATTCACTTAATTTTTAGATTCACTTGTTGATAGATATGTATTTGTTGTTCATAATTTTGATCTTTACCTTTTTCTTCTTCCTCTTCTTAAAGAATACCTTTCAGCATTTCATATAATACTGGTTTGGTGCTGATGAACTCCTTTAGCTTTTTCTTATCAGTGAAGCTCTTTATCTGACCTTCAATTCTAAATCATAGCTTTTCTGGATAAAGCAATCTTGGTTGTAGGTTCTTGCTATTCATCACTTTGAATATTTCTTGACACTCGCTTCTGGCCTGCATAGTTTCTGTTGAGAAATCAGCTGACAATCGTATGGATACTCCCTTGTAGGTCACTGACTGTCTTTCTCTTGCTGCTTTTAAGATTCTCTCTTTGTCTTTTGTCCTTGGCATTTTAATTATGATGTGTCTTGGTGTGGTCCTCTTTGGATTCCTTTTGTTTGGAGTTCTTTGTGCTTCCTGGACTTGTAAGTCTATTTCTTTCACCAGGTAGGGGAAGTTTTCTATCATTATTTCTTCAAATAGGTTTTCATTATCTTGACTCTCTCTTCTTCTGGCACCCCTATAATTCGGATGTTGGTACGCTTGAAGTTGTCCCAGAGGCTCCTTACACTATCTTCATATTTTTGGATTCTTTTTCCTTTTTGCTTTTCCGGTTGATATTTTTTGCTTCTTCATATTTCAAATCTTTGACTTGATTCTTGGGATCCTCTTGTCTGCTGTTGGATCTCTGTATATTATTCTTTATTTCAGTCAGTGTATGCTTAATTTCTAGTTGGTCCTTTTTCATATCCTCCAGGGTCTCACTAAACTTATCTGCGGTTTCTAGAAAATTCTTGAAAAAACTTTATAACCGTGGTTTTGAACTCTATATCCAGTAGTTTGCTTTCCTCCATTTCTGTCATTTGTGTCCTGTTTCTTTGTCTCCGCATTTTGGTTGCTTCCCTGTGTTGATAGAGTGGCTTTGTGTGCTAGGTGTCCTATAGGGCCCAGTGGCTTAGTCTCCCCAATTACCTGAGGTGGACACTCTTGGTGTACCCCTTTGTGGGCTGTGTGCACAGTCTTGTTGTAGTTAAGTCTTGATTGCTGTTGGTATCACTCAGGAATTGACCTCCAGGCCAATTGTCTGTGAGAATCAGCTGTGTCTACAGTGGGAGAACATCTGTGCTGAAGGCACCCTTATGGGGCAAGACTTGCTTCAGTGGGGCTTTGGTGCTCACTGAGTCTGCCCCCTGAGTGTGTCCCTTATGGATCTGAGGAGTTGTAATCTGGATGGTCCCGGGCTCTTGAATCTCTAAGGAGGTACTAATTTAGCCTCTTCCTGAGGCTACCCAGCAGGAGCTACGAAGAGATATGCAGATTCCTCTTCCTTGTTTGGGGTTTGGGGGAGCCCAGATGAGGCCCAGCTGTGAAGCAATGCAAGCTGCTGTGGGGCCTTGGGCCTTCTTTTGGATGTTCTGGGTCTCTCTCAGCAGTGGGTTCCATTTCTATGTGCTATTTTTCCCGTGAGCCACAATATTAAGAACTGATTATACTTTGACTTCTTCAAACCAACATAATGTGACAGAGGTATGACTATTCTTAGACCTCAGATTCAAATATGCCAGAAAAATGTATTCTTAAGTTTTTCTTGAGATCAAGTTAATTTTGACTCAGTGCCCACATTCCCCAGGCTACAAACATCCGTAGAGTTCTCTCCCTGTCTCTAGAGCAGCGTTTCTCAACCTGTGGGTCGCGACCCCTTTGGCGGTCGAATGACCCTTTCATAGGGGTTGCCTAAGACCAACCTGAATATCAGATATTTACATTACAATTCATAACAGTAGCAACATTACAGTTATGAAGTAGCAACGAAAATAATTTTATGGTTGGGTCACAACATGAGGAACTCTATTTAAAGGGCCAGAAGGTTGAGAGCCACTGATCGAGAGGCATGAAAAGGAGCCAGGGTTTGCTGGACTAAGGCGGAGGGATGGAACCAGCAGTCTCTGGCCATCAGCACCTCTGGGACACTGGCTGACCAGTCCTGAGGTCACTTGGCTGTGCTAGAGAGTCACTAGGTGTTTCTACCAGTCTTGGAGGATTGTTGACAGGAGGCCCCTCTTGGTCCAAGAAGTTCCAAATGTCAAGCACCCTGATACTCCTATGAGATTCTTGGGGCACAGGAATGTGAGACAAGGTAGAGAACCTGCACCCCATTCCCCTCTGAGGTATTGCCACCCATGGGAGCAGGATGCAGCTCCCAAAGAGATTGGTAAATGAAAAGTGGCGGGGGTGTGGGGGGAGGGCTTGAAGATAACTTTTACTTTCTACCCAAGTGACCTGTTAGCTACTTGAATTGGAGAAGAGAAGGAGAAAGGAAGGGAAACATCAATTAATACTACAAAAATTATCCTGCCAATACAGGTGTAAAGTTTGTAACATGGTTAATAGTAATTCATGTTTTTAAAAACTGACAAAACAAACACACAAGATATTGATACCAAATGAAAAAAAGCATTAGCTGCCAGCTTCCATTCTTTCTGCCAGAGATGAAGAGACCCTCCAGGAGGCCATCCGGCTCCCTGAGCAGCCTTCCAAGTGCTCACCTAGCATCAGCGAACAGCTCTAACTCGAGACAAAGTGCACAGGCTCACGTGCCTGGTTGAATCAGAGGGGAGAACGTGAGTCCAAAAGAAGCCACTTCTAGATGGGTGGTGGGGTGGGGTTGGGTGAGGGGTCATCTCTGACAGCAACAGCAGACTGGGCTGGGTTTAGGGGCTTTTCTCCTCTTCAACAACATGTTCTTTTTTAGTCTCAGAATTTTCACTTTTTCATGCAACAAGGAGAGAGTAGAAGCTAGACTTAGAGAAGAGAAACTGAGAAATTGTATGCCCACTTCAGATAGGGAAGCTTAGTGCCAGGTGGCGCATATCCAGTTCCACTCTCACGGTAGAGAATGTGAATTGGGCCTGTGAGACTATCGCAATGGATAACTCCATTGATAACTCCACCAACCACTGCAGATGGATGGCAGTGGGACCTCCTGGTCAAAGAGACTTCAGGGGCCTGAGTGGCATTAGCTAGAGGAATTGCTCGTGTGGAGGGACCTATCATGCCCACTTTGCCAGGTCAATGGCAGTACTCAATGTTGCCCCCAGAACCACCCCGTAGCACTCTTCACAGCAGATGGAGCCTTCCTCTTGCCACACCCTCTTCGTTCCGTTTTGTGACATCGCCTGCTTTCCCCCTTCCTCTCTGGCCACTCTTCCTCTTTGCTGGACCCGATTCTTCATTCGACCTCAACATGGTGGCATCTGCCCAGCCCAGCCCTTCCTCCTCCACTGTCCTCCTGGGCGGTCTCATAAGTCACCTGCTGGCTGCACCCCTCCTCCCTGAGCAGCTTCTTTCTCCTCTGCCCCTAAAGTTTGGAAGTCATTTGTGCGATTTGTCAGCATTTCACGTACTCATTTTCCCAGAGAAAATGGAGGGTGTGGTTGGGCACGGTGGGGAATGAGAAGGAGCTGCTGAACTGTTTGTTGGACACTCATTTCTTATGTTGTTATTAACAATCAGCCCTTCCTTTGTTTGCTGCAGCTGGGGGATTTTGCTGACCCCTCTCTGGTTGTTCACACTGTTAACTTTTGGAGGAAGGAAGGTTTTAAGATTGGACTTTTGCTGGCTCGCATGACTCAGTGGTTAAGCATGGACCTATGAACCAGGAGGTCATCTGGGTGCCCGGGTTGCAGGCTCAATCCCCAGTGTGGGGGATGCAGGAGGCAGCTCTCTCTCATCATTGATGTTTCTCTCTCCCCCCCCCTTCCTTTCTGAAATCAATAAAAATAATTTTTAAAAGATCAGATTTCCTTCTGTCGATTTAAATCAGAGGTCAGAGACCTGATGAATATGTTTTCTTTTTATTTAAAAATCTCATTGGAAGAAGTATATGCTATGGTGTATCTCAAATGGCAGCCTATCAATCAGTTTCCTTCCTAGCTCTTAGCACAGTTTGTAATTATGTATTTATTTGGGAAGTTATTTTTTAATTCATCTCTTCCCCCCACCTCCCGAGTGGTGAAAACAACATGAAGGCAAGGACTATGTCTGCATTGTGGCCTCACTCATTAGCAAAATGACATGTGCAAAGTGTATGAAATAGTTGTTAAATAAATGAATTAATTAATCAACCCATCAGTCAGTCAAGTAATCAGTCTGTTACTAGGACGATGACTAAGTTATCCTCTTCCACTCATAGTATTATGCTAGCAGTTATTATGTCTCCCCGCGACACACACACATTGAGTGTGTGTGTGTGTGTGTGTGTGTGTGTGTGTGTGTGTGTAAAGTTAGAATTAGCAGGCCTATTTGGGTAACATGCTGAATACCCTGCCACATGCCAAGGTGAATAGGTTCACTGAGTCTGTCCCCTGAGTGTGTTCCTTATGGATCTGAGGAGTTGTAATCTGGATGGTCCACTCTGACCACTGGGTATACTGGCTCTTGAATCTCTAAGGAGGTGCTAATTTAGCCTCTGCCTGAGGCTACCCAGCAGGAGCTATGGAGAAATCTGCAGATTCCTCTTCTTTGTTTTGGATTTGGAGGTGCCCAGATGAGGCCCAGCTGTGAAGCAATGCAAGCTGCTGTGGGGCCTTGGGTGGGGTGGGGTCTCAGGGAATCAACAGAGTGAAGCAAACAGCTATGGATGATCCTCAGCCCTGCCCTAAGAGGCCCTGGGTCTCAGTGTCCCACAGTAATTGCAGTAATCGCTGCAAGCACCTCTGAGAGAAAGCCGCCCTCGAGTTCTGCCCACTGCCAGAAAATCCAGTTTCTCCCCTATGAGTCTGGGTCCCCAGAGACTTGCCCGGAACTGGTGTTCAGAGCAGTCAGGAGCTTGTGTCTCCCTCCTGATTGAAAAAGACAGCCGTGTCCTCAGTTGCCAGCCCTAACTGCATGCGCCTCTGTACCTCTGCACTTTACTTCCACACCTCCTCTGAGTCTCAGTGTGCTTTACCTCTTTCCTTCTAGTTGTAGAATTTCCACTCGGCCAGGCTTCCTATGGTTCTGGATAATGTCCATTTTGTCTTTTAATTGTATTTTTGAAGTGGTTGTGCAAGGCAGTGTTTACCTATGCTGCCATCTTGGTTTCTCCTCTGGAAAAGCAACTTCTAAAAAAAGAATTATTTCAGGTTCCAGCACAACTTCAAGCAACATAAGCACCCTTGTTATATGTAAGTTCCTTATAAGTTACTAAAGAGAGAGAGAGAATCCATGTGCCCATAATCTGTCCATATTAGCCCCTTCTGGGATATTCACATGTTTGCGGAAGTGAACACAGCTTTCCACAGTGGTAATTTCTACTTTTACCAGATAATTGGGTGGACACGGGTTCTGACCCTTAGTGCATGCCAACAACATCTTCAGGATGCCCCGTGTCATCTATCTCACCCCATCATACATATCTGCTGTAAGTATGGTCCCCTCATTGCTAAAGGCAATGACATCATGGTGAAGGGCATGCCAATGAAACAGTAATTGGGCCCCAAATATTTACAAATCCATCACAACCTCATGTAGCAAGTGTATTGTGGGTATAGTGAAGGAAAATAGCATTACTAGATAAATCTGCTAGATATCACATTCCTTTAGTCTGTGACATTTGCATATGCACTTCCTTTGTAGTTCAGGACTTTGGTCAAATATTCAATAGCCATCTGACATGTAATAGCACTTAACGCATAACCTTGCTTAAATATTAGACCCATTGCAAAGTCATGTCTGCACATCAACCATGTTTTTTAACCCCTGCACCCAGTTTGAAGCCGGCTCTTTCCACAACCAGCCAGTCTCTGCATATGGAGGGTGTGGATGCCTTCTCAGGCTGAGGAGAGGGGCCTACAGTGCAATGAGCTCATGATTCCAACTTCCAGTAACCACCACATCACATTCTCTTCTGGGCAGCATTCAAAACATCTGTGAGAGGCATTATCTTATGTCCTCATAAAGCCGGCCTTGAGCATTCAAAGCAACCCAGTGTCCCTCAACAATGGATGGGTAAATAAAATGTGGTCTGTACATACAATGGAACATTATTTAGTCTTTAAAAAGGAAATCCAGTTATTTACTACTGCATGGTGAACCTTGAGGACACTATGCCTAGGGAAAGAACCCAGATACAAAAGGATAAATTTATATGACTCCACTTATATGAAATACCCAGGGTAGCTGTCAAATTTCTTTTATACAGACAGAAAGTATAATGGTGCCAGGGACTGGGAGCAAGGGGACAGGGAGTTGTTTAATGGGTAGTTTTAGTCAGGGAAAAGGAAAAGACTTCTGGAGAGTGGTGGTAGCTGTGCAGCATTGTGAGTGCACCTAATGCCACTAAACCTTACACTTAAAATGGTTATAAAATGTACGGTGGCTGGTGTTACTCAGTGGTTAGAGTGTCAATCAGACCACCAAAGGGTTGGGGATTCAATTCCCAGTCAAGGGCATGGATTTGGGTTGCAGGTTTGATCCCACCCCCTAGTTGGGGGGTGGGGGGTAGAAGGCAACCAATCAAAGTGAGATACATTGGTGTTTCTCTGTCTCCTCTCTGTCTCTCTTCCCCTTCCCCTCCCTTCCAGTCTCTCTAAGAATCAATGTGTTAATGTAAAAAACGATTGAAACCTGTAAAGAATTTTGTGAGTTTATTTGAGCCAAACTGTTGACATATGCCAGGGAAGAAGAACCACAACAAATTGAGATAGTGCTCCAGAGAATGGCGGGGTTACATCTGCATTTATACATTTGCAATCAAAGGAGGAACATAGGTGGGTTACATGAAATCCATTGGTGATAGATTAAGTGTGAGGGATAAAGCAAAGCAGGGGAAACCCCTGGGATTGGATAAAAAGTAAAGTGATGGACACATACTTAGGAGGTGGGTGCAGGAACATTAACATGATAATGAAGGAATTTGTGGTATCTGTCCTGGCACCCAGCATATTTGGTTGTGCCCCAGGGGCTCCAGAAAAAGGGAAGTTACTGAAAGGACAGAACAGGACTGATAGCTGTGTCCCTAACCCCTTTTCCAAGAAAAAGCCGCAGAATGTATCAGTTACTCAGCCTGCCCTTATCTTGGCCAATGGGAAAGCAGGAGAAACTAGCCCAAGGCCAAAAGTATGCTAGCCACCCCCCATGTCTTTGTGTAACCAGACCATAGCTGCACCCTGCCCTTGCGTCACTAGCCCCCAGCCCTCACTCAACCAACTGGAATCAGCCAAATCAGTGTTCAGGGTGTGCCCCCACCCTCCAACTCCAAGCCCTATAAATTCTTTGTTCTCTTGGAACTCTGGGCTCTCTCGCACCCTATCGCTGTGTCAGTAGGGGATGTAGAGGCACCAAGTTTCAGGCTTGAATAAAGACTCTATGCTTTTGCATCGGACTAGGCGCTCCCTGGTGATGTCCTTTGGGGGATCTTGAAATCTGGGCATAATCCTTGGGGGCTCGTGCGGGATCCCCGAAGACTCACGAGGGACCCCGATCAGGAGAGTCTGACTGACCGCGGTAAGCATCTGTGTGTTGTCCATTCTGTTCCGTGTGTTGTATGTACTGTTCCGTGTGAGCTCACTTCTGAAACCTGTAGTGCCCAAAACGGTCTAGGTGGACGCACTGGGGGACCACGGGCGGGAGGAGTCAGAGGATGCTCTGATCCTCCATCTGGAGGGGTGCAGAAACCCCTAACAGGGGGAGTGGCTTCCCCTCGAGAATCTGAGACGAGTGGCTAATGGCCATCGTCTAATCTGTAGTTTTGCTTCTGTGGAGTCGGAAAGTTGTTTTGGTTTTGCTTCCATAGAGTTGGAAGACTGTATTTGTCTGTGTTTGTTTTTTTTTTTCTGTTTTCTGTGGACTTACTGGACAGACATTATGGGACAGACTCAAACTACTCCTTTAAGCATTATGGCTGTTTTAAAGTCAAGGGCTGGGCCAAACCTGCTTGCCAGCCCCAGGTGTGGTTTTCCAGAACTACTGGAAACTTGGGACCTTGAAGCTTACTGAATTCAAATGGTAACTTATGTCTTGCATTTTTGAAGTTTATTTTTAAAAATGTTACTGATTGAGAAATGCTGAATATTTGATGTGCCAGCTAAAAGTTTAAGGTTCAGATTGAATTGGGAAAAACTGTGTGTTGTGGTAGCTAAATGACTTTGTTGAATGAATGTCTGGAGAAATTATGTGAGTGTGGAGGGAGGGGGACTGCCCTCTCCTCTCCTTTGTGTGGCTCCACGACTTCGGTCAGGTGGGTATCTGAGTGAGGATCTGTGAAAAGAGGTCACCCCCTCCCTTGTCTGTCTCTCGTCACCGATCATCATGAGGTCGGGACAAAGTAAACCTACTGTTCTTAATTACATGTTAGAAAATTTTAAAGGGGTACAATAGAGATTGTAGACTTGGAATGAATGCTGAAACATTGAGGAAGCATGAGTGAACAGCTGTTTGTTCGTATGGGACTGGCCAATTTGCTACTGAGAGGGGGGGGCTGGACGAAGTCTTAACTCCTCCGGTAGGTTCTCACCAAGACGTTGGTCAAGAATTCTGTTCTGGGACATGGGTGCCAGGAGTGCCCCCATGCCCGTCTAGGGATTTGGGCATTGTTTTGTTTATCTGCTCAGCTCCAGGCTGGGCTAGTCTACTGAGAGAGTGTGAATATGAGTGTTTGTCTATTTTAGCTGCTCTTTACTGGTCTGTGTGAAGTGAAAGCTACTTTGATTTATTTTTGCATTTCTGTTAATTCATCTGGCTGAATGTTTGGACTAGACCTGCGGTGGGCTGTAAGAATTTCTAGCAGTTCTCAGAGTCTTTTGCTCACCATTACAGAAGGAATCAGCCCACTTCACTAACAAAAATTTCTGTCTATCAGTTGCTCTTACCTGGGTAATTCCAAGATTGCTTAGTTCTGAGATTGCTTGTAAAAAGCAAGAGAGAAGTCTTTTCAAGTTAACTATTTGCTTAGCAAATTAACAAAGTAGTAAATTTCAAGGAACTTGTTATTTATGGTTTTCTTATCTCTTTGGTGGACACAAAGGGCTTACAGTTCCGCAGGGTGAACAGATTTACTGCCTGTGACTGTTTTGTTTAACTTGCTGTTTTCAATTATTTATAAGAATCCTCATAGAGGACACAACCTGGTCTTTCCCTTCCTCCCTCATCCTGATTCTGAAAGCATTTGTAACTGGATTTCAGGTAGTCTCCAGGCTTTCTGTCTGCAAGAAATCTCGCTATGCACCCATTATCTTTCCAGGCCGACTCTGTGAGGAAAAACAACCAGCCTGGGCTGAGAGAAGGGGGTGGGGGTGTTGGCAGTTATGCTGCTGGCTGCAAAACTAACAGGTCTTATCAATGAACTTCAAGGTCACAAAAAGTAACTGTAAGCACAGTCTTTCTTTGCCCTGGTTCATTCTTTTTAACCCCTCCAATGCTGAATCAGACCAATACCTGTTCTTAGCTTTGTCACAAAAGGTCTAGATATATCTTAAGAGTAAAAGTACTTTAAAATGTGTTCATAAATATTAATCTAAAATTGCTGACTGTTCACTTTTGGTAATCATTAAAAGATTAAGGTTTCTAAGAATAAAAATTCTAATACGTTAAAAACAACTAAACTCCCAGGAGAAAAGCGGAGGAGGAACAAAGCTGAAGTCTGCAGCTGCCCTGGTGATTTAGAACTGTTTTCCAGGCAGACTCAGCCCCTGAGAGCTAGGTCAAAGAAGGGGGGCTGGATGCCTGAGCCGAGCTACTATGGCCCTGAGAGAAGAAGCAGCAGCAAGCAAAGTAGGGAAAGCTGTGGATATAGAGCTAGCAAAAGCTCCCTGTTTGCAAATGTACTAAAAGAGTTTAGTACCTGTTGCTGCTGGAAGAGGAGGGACTGATATCCTCTTTCAGTGCACTCCCTTGGAAGAGGCCTGATTGCTGCTCTGCCACAAAGGGAACTGGTGGGAAGGCAGAAAAAGTGGGGCCCTGTAACTAATAAACAGGGTTAACAAAAGGGCACTCTCCCTGGACCTGGGAACCATCAGAACTTTGAAATTCTTCAAGAGAAGAGGAGTCTGACTCAGAGACTGGCCGAAACCTCATTGGGTTAGGAGAACCGGAAGCTGCATATTGAATTTGTAGACTGCGGTTTGCTGGGCAGAGGTCCAAGCCCAGTTGTATAGGGGTCAAGCTGCCTGTGTACAGCAAAGCAGCTTTCTCCTGTGCCAGAATACATTTTAAGAAAATTGGACAGACTGTGTTTATAGCTAGAAAGAAGAACTGGCCACAGTGCACAGCCCTGACAGTAATCTACAGAAAACTGTATAATAAACTTAAATGATGCCTACATCTTCATGGACATGGCTCCAGAGAGACAAGGACAATTTTTCCTTATATAGGAAGGTCAAGAGTAGACTTTAGTATCTCATGTTTAGTAGCAGAAGATTTAGCTGCCTGCAGCCGCCATGGTGCCAATATTATGTTTCATTGTATTAATATGTTGTATTAACCTTCAATTCTCTTACAGGTTTAAATGCAGCTGTAGCTGTGGACCAGTGATGGTCTACAGTCCTTGGTAGTCTTTGGGAATAACTGGCAAGTGTCCAGTATCCCACACTGAGGGACATTGTTATAGCTATGTGTTAGCTGTCCTGGCAGGGGACTATATGGGATGAACCCCAAAAGTAAAGGGTGTCTAGCTGCCAAGAGGGCAGGTGCCCAACTAGGTAAAGAAGAATACCCATCAGGTTTTGGTCTCTATTGACAGTAGGCAGTTGACAGTTGGCAGCCGGTATACTGTCTTGCAGGCCTGCGTGACCATGCCAATGTCAGGGGTGGTACAAACCTCGGCTGTAAAGAGTTGGGAAAGGCCTATTTGGAATA
The DNA here is from genome assembly GCF_014108235.1 of Myotis myotis. NCBI lineage: Eukaryota > Metazoa > Chordata > Mammalia > Chiroptera > Vespertilionidae > Myotis > Myotis myotis. The sequence continues at coordinate 88,553,552 of NW_023416324.1, forward strand.
GAAGGTCTGAGTCATGGTTGTGCATTTTTGAAGGACATGGAGGAAAGGTTTAAAGGCTGGTTTGAAAGTATAAAATTTATAAAGGTTATGTACGTGATAATAAGGAAAAGAGAAATGTTAAAAGAAAATTAATCAAATAGTACAAGACAGTAAGCCAGAAAGAGTAAATAATTTTCATTCTGCCTCCCTAAACAGAGGGTAAATAGTTATGCCAAAGTATTTAGGGGGGACTTATAAAAGAAATCCAACAGTTACTGTTTTGTTATAACTCTGAAGAATCCATGAAAAGAAACTAGGAAGCAAAATCAGAAAATCTTAGAGCAGATCAGTATGGTTTTCTACTTATATAATTCCTCTGAAATTTGGAAATGCTTAATAAATCATGGCAATACATTTCTTTGCATATATTCAATAAGACTAGTTCCTAATAATGGTTTTTTTAATGGAAAACTTTGACTGGAGTATCATGTTTTAAAGAGACCTGTCTGGACTCTGAAGACTTGAAGCCAATAAGAATGCCATGGGAAAAGCCTGGTATCCTGCTTAGGAGCCCTGAAGATGGCTGGTGCTGGAGTGTCAGGCCCTTGCCCTACCATAACTGGCAATTGGTCAGAGTAGAAGGGGAGCAATAAGGATGCCTCGGCATCCCAGCGGAACCCCTACACACTCTGGGCCGCAATGAGAAAGAGGGGTACTGAGATGGGCCTTAAAGCCTAGAGCGTGGGCTCAGATGGAGTTGCTACAGGTGAGGGATTCACCTAAGTCAGAAGATACTGCAGGAAGGCCTGATGGCAGCTGGATGGCTTGGCTTCCTGGCCCTACAGGGCAGGAGTAAGGTGGAAAACCAAGGCTGGTGGAACATAGGCAGGGGCAGAAATGGCAGTTTGAGCATCCTAATTACAGAAACAAACCAAGCAGAAATAATAAAATGTTTGTGGACTTAAAGTGGGAGGTGTGAGAAACCAAGAGAGGGCCTGCAACAACAAGGTGTGCTGACAAATACTAGTAGAAACAAAGGAAGTTCATCATAGAAACAGAATAGAACACATAGAAGCAAGGAGAGTTCAGGTTTGTTGCTGGGCAAGAACAATTGAGAGAATCAATCAGGTGACAACACAAATAGATATAAAAGCAGGCTTATAGCAAATACATAATCCTGGACTACAAGGTTTCACCAAGCAGCCCATTATTGCCCCCCCCCCTTTCCGTGTAGGCAGTCTGAATCTGCTTGTAACAAATTTTCCACACTTTTGCTTAAATCTTCTGATCTACAGAGCTCATTTTTCAGCTTTGTGACACAACCCTGGGAAAAACCCTCGGCTCACCGGTCTGGTTATCAGCAGGCTGGGAGATCTTTGAACTTGAAACTAGACTTGTCTGCTGTGGTGGGATTGGTGTTGGAGGTTCAACCTCAGCTGCTGCTGATGGGAGGCAGGTGGAACATGGGTTCCAGCAGGTAGAGTGTTATTAGGCGACTGGTGGGAGGCCATTCAAGCAGGTGGATTCAGAGAAGCCCAAATAGGTGGCAGATGGAACACATCTACAAGCTGCAATATCCAGAGATGCAGGCAGGCAGGCCATGCTAGCAGCATCTGTCTGGGTAGCAGTAGCTCTATCAGGTACTGGGTCTGGGTCAGAATTAAGACTCCTTATCTTTGCAGAGTCCAGGAGCGCAAAATTGCACCCCAGGCCTAAAATGACTGAGCAGAATGCTATCTAGATCTATTGAAGTTCCATATGAAAGAGAAAGGGTGAGGATAACTAAGAACTGATAAGATAACTTGGGTGGAGGGCCTAGCAAAGGTCTGTACAATGTAGGCATTAGCTCAATGTTAACATGCAAGATTAAAAGCCAAGAAAAAGTTGCCCAGTCCAGGTGGCTCAGTGACTGAGTGTCAACCCATGAATCAAGAGGTCACTTGTCCTTTTGTGGGCTCAATCCCCAGTAGGGGGCATGCAGGAGGCAGCCAATTGATGATGTTTCTCTCATCAATGTTTGTATCTATCTCTCTCCTTACCTCTCTAAAATTCAATAAGAACATATTTTTAAAAAGCCAAGCAACATTTTAGAATGAAGAGCATCTTTTTAAAAAATATATTTTTGAAAGGGCGAGAGCTACGCCCTCCATATTACCCCAGATCCTCCATTATTGGGCAGCAGCCATTATCCATGTGCTCAGCAAGGAGCTTCTTCCTGGAAGCCCAAGCCTCTGCTAGCCACACCTAGGATATCTTTAAACTAACCAATGACAATCAAGGAAAGTGCGCGCCATAGACACAACCACATGCTGTATAACAAGAACCCAACTTGCACCTGGCCAATTGGCAGGGCCCACAGTCCTCTTTCCTCCCCGTACTCCAACCCCTCTATAAAACCCCTCTTCCCACAGGACTCTCTCTCTCTCTGCCCTCTGCAGCTGCATCATCGAATGTGGTGGATGGAGAGCTCGAGCTAGCTCGAATAAAGACTCTTTTTGCTTTTGCATCGGATTCAGCTGGCTCCCTGGTGGTCTTTTTGTGATCCTGAAATCTGGGCTTAACATTTTATTGATTTTTTTACAGAGAGGAAGGGAGAGGGATAGCTAGAAACATCAATGAGAGAGAAACATCGATCAGTTGCCTCCTGCATACCTCCTACTGGAGATGTGCCCGCAACCAAGGTACATGCCCTTGACTGCAATCAAATCTGGGGCCTACCTTTCACTCTGCAGGCCGATGCTCTATCCGCTGAGCCAAACCGGTTAGGGCTCTTTTTAATAGAATGTATTCTTGCAGCCAAATAATTCATCTACCAGAGTCCTAATGAAATAGGTTCACTGCAGGATCAGAGGAAAGAGCTGTGATGGGGAGGATGAACGAGGGAAGTGGTCTGCTTGGATTTGGTGCTGAGCACAGGCTGGTATGTGCTTTGTGAGTGGCTTGTAAAGCTACTGTAGTGGACTGTGAGGTGACCTCTTTGTATGCAAAGTGAGACCTGCGATGTTCAACACACACACACACACACACACACACACGCACACGCACACACACATATGCACGCACACACACACATTAGTTACATTTTTATTTCTGTCATCTTGACGATGATACTATTTGTTATGTGTTTATCCTGATTTGTTTCCCTTTGAAGTATGGTAGCAATCATCTCAAGTAGAAACTGTAGTTTAAGTCTAACCCTGCTATTTGGTTTCTGTACTTATTTGCTTGCTAAAATAATAGAAAAGTTATTTTAATTTTCTGAATTATATAAATCACCCCATTCGATTAAATACCCTATTGATTGTACTGTAATGAAGGGGCGAGGACTACGCCCTCCATCTTGCCCCAGGGAAGGGCTACACCCTCCATCTTACGCTGGCCATGTGCTCAGCAAGGCTTCTTCCAGGAAGCCCGAGCCTCTGCTGGCCACACCCAGGACTTCTTTGAACTAACCAATGACAATCAAGTGAAGTCACCATAGATATGACCACATCCTGTGTGACAAGACACCGACTTGCGCTTGGCCAATCGGCAGGGCCCACAGTCCTTTCTCCTCCCTTTGCTCCAACCCCCCCTATAAAACCTCTCTCCACACAGAGTTCGCTCTCTCTGCCACTTGGCTTGCTCTTGCATTGGTGAGTGTGGTCGGGGAGCCTAACTATTTCGAATAAAGACTCTTTGCTTTTGCATCAGACATGGCTGGCTCCCTGGTGTGGTCTATTGGGGATCTTGAAATCTGGGCATAACATTTGGGGGCTCGCCGGGATCCCCAAGAACCTCGAGGGACCCCAGATCCGGAGAGTCTGACTGACCACGGTAAGTGTCTGTGTGTTGTGTATTCTGTTCTGTGTGATATATGTTATCTCTAAGGGACTTGTCCTGTATCTGGAGGAATGGCTTCTATATGGTATTCACCGTCAAAACTCAGACTGGTTAAGGGTTCAAATCTGGCCTATCTTTTAAAAACGGTAGAAGAGAAGCGTTCCTAGAAAGTTTTCTACTGCCTCTGTTCAGGGACTCATTCTGTATCTGTCCTGTGTGAGCTCACTTCTGAAATTCTGTAAGTTTCCGTAACGGTCTAGGTAGACGCACTGTGGGATCACGGGTGGGTGGAATCAGGGGACGCCCCAATCCTCCATCTGGGGGGGGGGCGTAGTTTTGCTTCCACGGAGTCTGAAGGTCTGTAGAAACCCCTCAATCTGAAATGAGGCAGGTCGCTCCCGCCAGTTGGCGCATAGCCATCGTCTAATCTGTATTTGTCTGTGTTTGTGTTGTTGTGTTTTTTTTTCTGTTTTCTGTGGACTTACTGAATGGACGTTATGACACGAACTCAGACTGCTCCTTTGGGTATTGTGATTGATCATTTCAAAGAGATTGGGGGAGGCTGTAGAGCTCCCTCAGGAGTTGGGAAGTTGTTATTGTTTAAACTCTGAATGAATGTCTGGTGAAAGTGTGCGAGTGTGGAGGGAGGGGGCCTGCCCTCTCCCCTCCTTTGTGTGGCAGTCGGGTGGGCGTCTGAGTGAGGATCTGTGAAAACAGTTCACCCCGTCCCCAAGTAAATGCGTCTGGGATTTCTGTGCACATGTAGAGAGAAAAGCTGGCTTAAAACTAACATGCGCATAGTCCGATTTTGGATAGAGTTTTGAGCTGGATTTCTCTTTGCAGATGTGCAGGGTGGAGCCCAAGACTGATCGTTTACCCCCTGCTCCCCCCAAAAAAGAGATGCTAGCTAGATTCTAGCAGCAGGATTGGCATTTCCATAATAAAGAAGAGTTTTTCCAAGGAGAAATAAAACTGGTCCTTTCTTAATTAAGAAAGCTTTTCTTAATGGAGGAAGGGGATAGTTGCCTCCCCCCTGTAGCAAAATCTTAAAGAATGTGGTCATTTACATCTCAAAAGACCAGGTAGGCCAGAACCTGTTTTGCAAGGCTCAAATGTGGTTTTCCAGAGCTGCTTGAAAGTAAAAAGTAAAGTTTACTCTAATTTGCCTCATGAAAAATCTAGAGAACAGAATTAAATCTATTGGTTGAATATTGAGAAATGCTGAATATTTAACTTGCCAGCTAAAAGTTTAAGGTTCGGATTGAATTGGGAAAAATTATGTAATTGTGATAACTAAATGCCTTTGCTTATTGGTCTGATTGAGAAGGGAGGATTGATTTTGTGACCTCAACTGAAGATTTTTGATGCAAGGATATTCTTTAAAATGATTATAAAAGGTATAAACAGCTAATAAGATTTTTGTTTGTCTACAATACAGCCACATGACTTGCCGCTCCCCTGGGGGCCACCATCTTGAAACAGCAAAGGCCCCTCCCTCTGATTTAGCAATGTCTCACTGAGGCAGGATGGAATTTCAGGGGTGGAGCTTTAAGGCAGAGTTTTATGGGGCAGGAAGTGTGCTTGCCTCGAGGATTTATTTTTAGGCTAATCTCTTAAATATAGAAAACCCTGCTTTCCTTAAACTAAGGACAATTAAAGGTTATGTCAAAGTATTTAAAAGGGACTGATAGCAGTAATTCAATTTCTAAAGTAAAGTACAATTATTTCAGGTAGAAACTGGTTTCATACTGATCTTAGAGGGCACATTTTTCTTTTGCCTGGGAGGGACAGTGCAGCTGTCTCAGGGTCGGAGGGCTCCAGTTCAGTGTTCTGGAGACCCAGGACATGCCTAAGTATAACCTATGTTACCCAAGGACTCTACATAATGTGTTTACCCAAAGCTGTGGTTTAGATTGTATGCTGTCTCTGTTTCTGTAAATTGATCTGTCCTTATTGCTTAAAATATGTATCTTTGTTGTTTAAAATTGTTTAACTAGTGAAATTTCTGTGTCTCTTAAAAAAATTTGAATGCATTGCTAATCTAAGGAATGTTAATTATTTACATGTCACCTAAAAATTAAGGCTAAGAGTTCTAACTAACTGGAAAGCATGGTTTTGGTGTGATGGGAGGAAAGAGAAATGTTAAATGGATGGTAGACCAGTGAGCTGGGACTGGTCACTGGTGGTGGATTGTGAGAAGGGCTGGACGCGGCCTAACTTCTCCTTCCTTGGTACCCCTGAAACGTTAGAGAGTACTTCTGGCCTTGGTTTTCTTGGTTTTTGGTTTGGATTTGTTTGTTTGTTTGTTTGTGATGAGTACCGTTTATATCTGGATGAGACATAGGTCAAGAATCCTGTCCTGGGATGTGGGAAAGGGAGGCCCCCACATCTGTTCCTGTCAGGCCCCCATCAGGGGACTGGGCGGTATTCCTGTTATCTGCTCAAGGTCCCAAGACTGTAAAAGTACTTGTTCACTGAAAGGGTGTAAATGTAAATGTTTATTTGATGTTTGTATGTCTACTTGGGTATAATTATTTGTTCATTTAAGTGTGGAAGTCTGCAGGGGAAAAAAAAGCACATGCTTGATTTCTTTAAGGCTGAGTGCTCTGAACAATAGCAAAGCGCCCTGAGCAGCCGCCCAAGGGCGCTTGCTCTCTGTCAGAGGTGGAATCGGCCCGCCTAACTAGTAAACATCTCTGTCTGTTTGTTTGCTGGGAACTTTGATTTGCTATGTGATATTCTGTGCTAGGTTGGGATTTTGGAATTCTGGGGTAGATTTAAAAGGTATTTGTGGCTTTTCTAGTCTGATTGGGACATTTAAGGGTGGGGCTCACAGTTCTTCAGGGCAGAGATTCCATGGGCCTTAGAATCTGTAAAGATGGGCAGGAATGAGGCTGGTCAAATGTATTGAAAGGGTTTGGTGCCTGTTGCTGCTAGCAAGGGAGGGGCCGATACCCCCTTCTAGTGCACTCCCTTGAAAGAGGCCTGGTTGCTGCTCTGCCACAAAGGGAACTGGTAGAAAGGAAAGAAAGCAGAACGTTGTAACTAATAAACAGGGTTTCCTAGAAGCCATCAGGACTTTGAAGTTCTCCAAGAGAGGAGGAATCTGACTCATTGGGTTGGGAGAACCGGAGGCTATGATTGGGACCGATAACGGACCAGCCTTTATTTCACAAGTAACGCAGGTAGTAACCAGGGCTATTGGGGCAAATTGGATAGGTCCCAGAGTTCAGGGCAGGTAGAAAGGAATCGTGGGGACTGGGTGTCTCTCCTATCATTTTTGGCAGGCCACCCCCTATAAATCCCTTTTCTTTAACTATCTCTTTCCTTGAGAGGGCTCCAGAGAGCGCACGAGGACATTTGGCTGCACCTCCGCACCATCTACTAGACCGGCCCAACCCCAACTCCTCATCAGCACAGGCCAGGAGATTGGGTCTAAGTCAGAGGCACCATTGGGAGACCCTTGAGCCACATTGGAAGGGTCCCTACACTGTGGTGCTGACGACCCCCACCGCTCTCAAGGTAGACGGCATCATGACCTGGTTCCATCACACTCACGTTTGGTCAGCGGACCCATTGGTGATCCGGGAAGACTTCGTCACCAAGTGGAGCGTCGATCGAGATCAACGCAACCAGCTCAAGCTCAAGCTACAGCGTGCTCGACCTGCCTGATGCTGGTAACCTTGCTCGCGATCACTCCTGCCACCGGGAGCCCCCACAATACTGTGTAATAGACTTAGATAATGCCTGCATCTTTCTGGACATGGATCCAAAGAGACAAGGACAATTTATAGGATCACATGTTTAGTAGCACAAGATTTGGCTGCCTGAAGCGGCCATGATGCCAATATTATGTTTCATTGTATTGATATGTTATATTGACCTTTGATTCTCTTGCAGGTTTGAATGTATGTTGGTTATCCTGAAAGGGGACTGTGTAGGGTGAACCCCAAAAGTAAAAGGTGTCTAGCTGCCAACAGGGCAGGTGCCCAACTGGGCAGGGAAGGGTGCCCATCAAGTTTTGGTCTCAGTTGAGACACAGTTAACAGTTGGCAGCCTGTATACTGTCTTGCAGGTCTGCGTAACCATGCCCATGTCAGGGGTAGTAAAGCTGGAAAAAGTCTGTTTAGAATAGAAGGACTGAGGCATGGTTATGCATAGAAAGAAGGTTTTATGCCAACAGTTACTGTTTTGTTATAAATCTATGAAAAGGAATTGGCAAGGAAAGTCAGAAAATCTTAGAGCAGATCAGTATGTTTTTCTCCTTATGTAATTCCTCTGAAATCTGGCAATGCTAAATAAGTCATGGCAATACATTTCTTTGCATATATTCAATAAGACTGGTTCCTAATAGTGGTTTCATTAATGGAAAACTTTGACTGGAGTATCATGGTTTAAAGAGCCCTGTCTGAGCTCTAAAGACTTGAAGCCAGTAAGAATGCCACAAAGAAAGCCTGGTATCCTGCTTGGAAGCCCTGAAGATGGCTGGCGCTGGAGCGTCAGGCCCATGCCCTATCATCACTGGCAGTTGGTAAGAGTAGAAGGGGAGCAGTAAAGATGCCTCTGCGTCCCTGAGGAACCCCAACACACTCTGGACCACAACAAGTAGGAGGGCTACTGAGATGGGCCTTAAAGCCTGGAGCGTGGGCTCAGGTGGAGTTGCTACAGGTGAGGAATTCACCTAACTCAGCAGATACTGCAGGCAGGCCTGATGGCAGCTGGATGGCTTTGCTTCCTGGCCCTACGGGCACATTAAGATTCAACCATGAGATTCCAGAAAAGGTGGTTGGTTACCATTCTTGTTGTGTTAATGCAAATATCAGGCCAAATTGAATACAGTAGATAAATTAATCTTGATTTGGCTTTTTGATAGCAATGGAGGAATTTTAAGAAGAAAAATCCTATTTCAATAGAAGTTGTTAAAGCTAAAATAGTTTCTTTCCCTTCCACCAGACCACTTTTTAAGCATATAGGGATAGTTCAGTTGATAGTTCTGTGTGCCCATTACGGGCCTCTAGCAACAGTGAAATAGAAATGCAGTCCGTCTCATGATTGAGCCGGGTGTTCCAAGACAAAGGGGGGAATGAAGGGGTGAGGACTACGCCCTCCATCTTACGTTGGCCATGTGCTCGGCAAGGCTTCTTCCAGGAAGCCTGAGCCTCTGCTGGCCACACCCAGGACTTCTTTGAACTAACCAATGACAATCAAGGGAAGTCGCCATAGATATGACCACATCCTGTGTGACAAGACACCTACTTGCGCCTGGCCAATCGGCAGGGCCCACAGTCCTTTCTCCTGCCCTTGCTCCAACCCCCCTATAAAACCTCTCTCCACACAGAGTTCGCTCTCTCTGCCACTTGGCTTGCCATTGAGTCGGTGAGTGTGGTTGGGGAGCCAAACTAGTTCGAATAAAGACTCTCTGCTTTTGCATCGGACATGGCTGGCTCCCTGGTGTGGTCTATTGGGGATCTTGAAATCTGGGCATAACACTCTGAATATCCCATTGATTGTGGTCATACTGGTCTTAGAAAGCACATTATCCTTTACCTTGGAAGAACAGCACAATTATCCCAAGGTCAAAGGGCTCCAGTTAACAAGTCCCTGTTTACTTATTGTTCCAGAGACCCCAAAAAACTATAATTTAGATAACATGCTTAAGTAAACTGCTTCTGCTTCTGTAAACTGCTTTTCTGTAAACCTGGTTCCTCATTCCAGACCCAAGGGCTCTAGATAATGTGTTTCTGTGAATTCAGTGATCCAGAGACCAAAAATATAATTTAAATAACATGCTGCTTCTGCTTCTGTAAACTGCTTTTTGCAAACCAGGTTCCTGATTCCAAACCTTGGGATGTAATCAATACCTTTGTGATCTTTGCCTATATAAATCTGGTGTTGGGGCTGGGGCAGGCACTATGAGATCTGGGAGAGCGAAATGCCCCCTCATAGTCCCGGATTTGCAATAAATGTGACTCTTTAATTCGTCTTCTTGAGGTGTCCTTGTGTGATTCGCGGGTTACATTACAACACTTTTAGTTATGGTGTATGCATTTTTCTACCTATAAAACAACTTTTTCCATTTCTTAAGGCATTTATTTTTTTCCAGTTGTTTTCAGGAATAATTGACATACACCACTGTATAAGTTTAAGGCAGACAGCATGATGGTTTGATTTGCATTCATTGTGAAGTGATTACCACACTGGGTTCACCTAATATCCATCTAAGATGTGACAAACAAAATTGAAATCTCTAATGGAGCAACTTGAGTTAATTTTCTCTTCAAAGTCAAAACCACAATTCTTAAATTCTATTGTGCTTTTTTTTTTAAGGTTTCTTATACGGTTTCTTAAATTAGATATCGGATTTTGCATTTAGATCTGGTTTCATAGTTTACCCAGTTTTATACACTAGAACAACTCTATTAAATTATTTCCTGACAGGAACTTATTTTTGAAATTAGAAAGTCTACAATGCTTTAGGGTTCATTTAAAAATCAACTCTAAGAATTCTGTATTTTTTAAAATATATTTTATTGATTTTTTTTACTGAGAAGAAGGGAGAGGGATCGAGAGCTAGAAACATCGATGAGAGAGAAACATCAATCAGCTGCCTCCTGCACACCCCACTGGGGATGTGCCCACAACCAAGGTACATGCCCTTGACCGGAATTGAACCTGGGAACCTTGAGTCCACAGGCTAACACTCTATCCACTGAGCCAAACCGGTTAGGGCAAGAATTCTGTATTTTTTAAAAATTACATTACTGGCAAATTAATTGTAGATTTCAGGTATCTAAATAGTGACATTTTTAATGAGGCTAAAATGTTCCTGAGTGAGACCTGTGTGTTGTCAGAGGTGGGCTGGCTTCCAAGACACATCTGTGAGGCTGGAGATTATTTTTCTTTCATTTGAGGTCACTTTGCCTGGCTCGTCTTATCCCCATAGCCCAGTCATGGTTTCACTCACAGTGACTAATGCATGGAGTAGGGATCTGGCAGAGGGGAGCAGAGGCGAGCAACCCTCCTGCGCTGGTTAAATGTTCCATGCTCTCTAAGTGCAGCGGAACCTGCCAGAAAGACCTGCTCTCTCCCCCGCAAATTCTGTTATTCTGAGCTCCTGCAGGAGGAAAAGACTTCTCTCTCTCTCTCTCTCTCTCTCTCTCTCTCTCTCTCTCTCTCTCTCTTATTCCTGCCCGTGTGTGTGTGTGTGTGTGTGTGTGTGTGTGTGTGTGTGTAAGCATGTATTTAGGGTTTGTGAATATGGATGTTACGGTGTGTGACTGAATGTCACTGTGTGTTTAAGCAAGTGTAACAGTGAGTATGTGTGTGTACATGTGTGGGGGCATGGGAATGTCAATGTGTATGATTGTTTATGGGTGTGGTATAAATGTTTGTCTGAATGTATGAATTGTGTGATTGAATGTGTGAACGTGTATGTATGCATGTATGAAGGTATGTGTGTGCATGTATGTGTTTGTGGGAATGTCAGTGTGTATAAATTATTGTGAATGGGTGTATATGAATGCGTGTGTGTGTCTATGTGTGAGCCAGGGAAGGGAGTTCTTTCATTATAACATCAAGGTCTCAAATGTCAACCTTTGGTCTCCTCTTCAGATGAAGTTAAAGTCACAGCCAGACATGGACAGCATTGAACCCTGATACCACCCACTTCTAACACATGTCCCCTAGTGAACATCACAAACAAAGCTCGGTGAGTCGGTATTTTAGAAAGTAAATTCTATAATTTTCAATGATGGCACAATCATCATATGAAATCAATTATTTGGGGTTAAAAAGTTTATTAATGTAAACATTAAAAGAGGCCCATTTTAAGCCGTTGGCACTTCTCATCGGTCTCCTCCAAGGGTGGCTGGGTGGCACGGGTGGCAGGTGCGGTTGCCATGGGGGTTCCATCCTCAGCAGCAGGGGTTGTGCATCAGGCAGGGTGCTGAGCTGGCCTGCTGTGCGCCTTTCACAACTGCACACAATGGTGACCCGAACGCAGC